>NC_091373.1:11793754-11923754 GCF_038502225.1 Cherax quadricarinatus
TTTCACATAAACGTTTCCCATAAACGTTTCCCATAAACGTTTCCCATCATAAACGTTTCATATCATAAACGTTTCCCATCATAAACGTTTCCCATCATAAACGTTTCCTTTCATAAACATTTCCCTTCATAAACGTTTCCTATCATAAACGTTTCCCATCATAAACGTTTCCCATCATAAACGTTTCCCATCATAAACGTTTCCCATCATGCACGTTTCCCATCATAAACGTTTCCCATCATAAACGTTTCCCATCATAAACTTTTCCTATCATAAACGTTTCCCATCATAAACGTTTCCCATCATAAACGTTTCCTATCACAAACGTTTCCTATCATAAACGTTTCCTATCATAAACGTTTCACATCATAAACGTTTCCCATAAACGTTTCCCATCATAAACGTTTCCTATCATAAACGTTTCCCATCATAAACGTTTCCTATCATAAACGTTTCCCATCATAAACGTTTCCCATCATAAACGTTTCCCATAAACGTTTCCCATCATAAACGTTTCCCATCATAAACGTTTCCTATCATAAACGTTTCCCATCATAAACGTTTCCTATCATAAACGTTTCCCATCATAAACGTTTCCCATCATAAAAGTTTCTCATCATAGACGTTTCCCATCATAAACGTTTCCAATCATAAACGTTTCCCATCATAAACGTTTCCCATAAACGTTTCCCATAAACGTTTCCCATCATAAACGTTTCCCATCATAAACGTTTCCCATCATAAACGTTTCCTATCATAAACGTTTCCCTTCATAAACGTTTCCTATCATAAACGTTTCCCATCATAAACGTTTCCTATCATAAACGTTTCCCATCATAAACGTTTCCCATCATAAACGTTTCCCATCATAAACGTTTCCCATCATAAACGTTTCCCATCATAAACGTTTCCCATCATAAACGTTTCCTATCATAAACATTTCCCTTCATAAACGTTTCCTATCATAAACGTTTCCCATCATAAACGTTTCCCATCATAAACGTTTCCTATCATAAACATTTCCCTTCATAAACGTTTCCTATCATAAACGTTTCCCATCATAAACGTTTCCTATCATAAACGTTTCCCATCATAAACGTTTCCTATCATAAACGTTTCCCATCATAAACGTTTCCCATCATAAACGTTTCCCATCATAAACGTTTCCCATCATAAACGTTTCCCATCATAAACGTTTCCCATCATAAACGTCCTGAACTGTACATAAGTGTCTTGTCCCACATCTTGTCGGTGTCAGCATACCATTTTCATGTGACTGACGAAGTGTGGGCGAAACGTTTCAGCAATAAAGACACCGACACTTATGCAACATATGGGAATCTCTGTTGCATAAATGTCTTAATCTTCAACTTGTCGGTTTTTAAAGCATCTATGACACAGTAAAGACACTCATGTGTCGCACATGTGTCGCACATGTGTCTGCCACATACTCGTACGTTGTATACACAGCAATGTGAATAAATGGTTTAGAAAGATAAGTTGATAAATGAGACACTAGTGCAACATTTGGGTGTCTTTACTGTTGAAACATTTCGCTACCCAGTGAGTTCTTCAGTCCAGTATAGAGGTGGAAGATGAGAAGTGTGAGGTAATCAGTCCCTCGGCCTGGAGTCGGTGTCTTCAGTCCATCAATCTTGAGGGACTGACTACCTCACACTCCTCCTCATCTTCCACCTCTGTATGTATTGGACTGAAGAAGCTACTGCGTGGTAAAACGTTTCCAGAATAAAGACTGTTCTAGACATCCCAGACGAGCACTGAGGGCAGAGGTTATTTGCTTGACGTCATCCTCCAGTGGTATGTTAGGCACTATACAGAAGATCTCTCTGGGTGGTGGTCCGCAGTCTCTGTCCTAGCCAGTACTCGGTTTCCGGTCTTCTTGCCCAGTAAGGATAATAATAGTGTGGTCAGTGTCATACCTGTGTCAGAAAAACATTAGTGACGTCAGTCTGTTAGAGCTTAAACGTGTTTGTTAATACGTAGTATTACCAGGGGGAATTACCACCCGGAAGTTGGTCTTGTTGAGAAAGAGAGAGAGAGAGAGAGAGAGAGAGAGAGAGAGAGACAGACAGAGACAGAGGGAGAGAGAGATAATTAGTGAGTGTGAGGGCTGGCTGAGCTGTAACTCTTGGACTTGCCTACTGGAAAAAAAGTGTCGGACGTGGGACTAGAAGTTGATTTGTGTAAGCAAACAAAAAAAAAGACGGAAAAAGAGGAGGGGAGAGGGGAAGGAGGTGTGAGAGGGAGGAGGGAAGGGAGGGTATGACGTATGCTGGGTGGTGGGAGGGAAGGAGGGGAAGACATGGGTGAACCAGGCGACCTTGTGCTTCTTACACAAGGTAGGTCGCTCCCCCACCTCCCTTCCCCCTCTGTTGTGTATACATTGTTGTATTATTAGTATTATATATATATACATATATAGTATATATATATATATATACATATATACATATATAGTATATATATATATACATATATACATATATAGTATATATATATATACATATATACATATATAGTATATATATATATATACATATATACATATATAGTATATATATATACATATATACATATATAGTATATATATATACATATATACATATATAGTATATATATATACATATATAGTATATATATATATACATATATATGTATACATATATAGTATATATATATATAAAAATATATTTATAAATATATATTATATATATATATAAATATATATATATAAATATATATAATATATATATAGATATATATATAGATATATATATATAGTGTATATATATATATATATATATATATATATATATATATATATATATATATATATATATATATATATATATATGTCGTGCCAAATAGGCAGAACTTGCGATCTTGGCTTAAATAGCAACGCTCATCTTGCCATATAGGACAAGTGAAAATTTGTGTATGCAATAATTTCGCCAAAATCATTCTGATCCTAACAAAAAAAACATATTTCACTGTGTTTGTTTAGTATTAAATTATTGTAAACAAATCTAAAATATATTTAGTTGAGTTAGGCTAAAATAAATTGTTCTTGTTATAATAAGGTTAGGTAAGTTTTCTAAGATTCGTTTGGAGCAAAATTAAAAAAAATTACATTAACATTAATGAAAAAAATATATCTTTAAACGTATAAGAGAAAATTTTAGAAAGGACTTAATTTTAAATGAGTTCATGCTAATTGACCAATTTACCTATTCCGCACGACATATATTCATATATATATGTATATATATATATGTCGTGCCGAATAGGCAGAACTTGCGATCTTGGCTTAAATAGCAACGCTCATCTTGCCATATAGGACAAGTGAAAATTTGTGTATGCAATAATTTCGCCAAAATAATTCTGAACCTAACGAAAAGAATATATTTGATTGTGTTTGTTTAGTACTAAATTATTGTAAACGTATTTAAAATATATTTAGTTGGGTTAGGCTAAAATAAATTGCTCTTGTTATAATAAGGTTAGGTAAGTTTTCTAAGATTCTTTTGGTGCAAAAATAAAATTTTTTACATAAACATTAATGAAAAAAATATATCTTTAAACGTATAAGAGGACATTTCAGAAAGGACTTAATTTTAAATGAGTTCTTGCTAATTGACCAGTTTTACATATTCGGCACGACATATATATATATATATATATATATATATATATATATATATATTTATATATATATATATGTGTGTGTGTGTGTGTGTCTGTGTGTGTGTGTCTGTGTGTGTGTGTCTGTGTGTGTGTGTCTGTGTGTGTGTGTGTGTGTGTGTGTGTGTGTCTGTGTCTGTGTTTTTAGGAATTGGCATTCATAGTTCCTTCGTATGAGGGAAAAGAGAGTGTAAGAATTATAGGGGAATAAGCCTTTTGAGTATACAAGGTAATCTGTATGGCTGAATTATTAATGAAAGAATTATGGGTAAAACAGAGAGTAGGACTGCAGAGGTACGAGGAAGTTTTAGGAAGTGTAGTGTACGTGTAGACCAAGTGTTTACACCGTAGTATATAAGTGAACAGTTCTCAGATAAAAACAAGGAGCCTTTTATAATATTTGTGTGTTTAGAAAAGGCGTAGGTTAGGTGGGCAGTGTGGCAGATGTTGCAAATACAAGGAATAGGTGGTAAGTCATTAAAAGCAATAAAGAATTATGTGGATTGGGAGGCTCAGTTTAAGAATACGTAGGAGAGAGGGATGTGTAACGTCATCATGGTTGTTCACTATATAGATGGGGTTGTAAAAGAAGTGAATGCTAGGGTGCTGGGGAGAGGTGTGGTATTAAAAGGTAATGAATTTACTTCAAGGTGGGAGTTGCCACAGTTGCTTTTCGCCGATGACACGGCATTTTGGGTAGATTCTGAGAAATTGCTAAGGTTAGTAGATGAATTAGGGAAGGTATGTAAAAGAAGGAAATTAGAAGTTAACATAGAACTGTTCAAGGTAATAAGAGTAACACAAAATTAGGCAGTGAAAGCCTGGATATCAGATTGAAGGAAGGGAGTATGGAGGTATACTTAGATATTTGGTTGTTGACTTGTCGGCAGACGGTCTATAAAAGATGAGATGAACCATGGAATTGATAAGGGGATAAAGATGAGTGGTGCATTGGGGCATCTGTGGAGACAAATTAAGAAAAAAAAGGAATATAATGTACAAGATTTCAGTGGTGCTAACACTTATATGGGTGTGAAGCATGAGTTTTAAACGTTGGAGCTAGGAGGTTGGAGGCAGTGGGAATATCATGTTTGAAGGCGATGTGTGATATAATATTATACACACAGTGAATTTGCAGCTTGAATATCAGAGGGTGTGGGGTTACCGAAAATATAATGCAGAGAGCGAAAGAAGAGTTGTTGAGGTGCTTTGGACATTTAGAGAGGATGGAGCAATCTAGGTCTAGGAATGCATATAAATCTGGGGGGGAGGGAAGGGGTAAGGGAGGTTTAGAGTGCTAGGGCTTAGACGTCCATCATGCTTGTGCGATCGTGTTTGGAGTGGAGGCAAGTGGTTTTATGATTTGACATGATGTGAGTGTGAGCATAGTAACATTTATGAAGGGAATCAGAGAAACCAATTAGCCGGACCTGAGTCCTGGAGGTGGAAAGTACAGAGCCTGCACTCTGAAGGAGGGTTGGGAATGTTGTAGTTGGTAAGGTTATCTGAGCTGTGATGTCATGCGTCTGGAAGACACTAACTGAATGTATAATACAACCTATAAGAAAAAAAGTCTTGGTATTTCTCCTTGAAACTAAATATCCTTCAGTTACAATCTCATCGTTTGCACAAACACATCACATATATACTTTGTTAGTTACTGTGGTACAACAACTTTGAAAAATACATTACTAGTACAGGCGCAGGATGTGCTTGTCAGCGACTGCACTTCCACTACATCATCCAACTCCCATATTGAATTATGGACGAATTTACAAGTCTCTGACACTACTGTCCCTTTAACACAGCAGTAAACAAAGGCTTCAACACAGCAATAAACAAATACTTCAACACAGCAGTTAGTTTACTATCTATATTATGCACCCCCACACCCATCTTGTAGGTGGTAGTCAAAAGATTACAGAGGTACATAATGGATCCAGGGACCGGGCTGTAAATTTTTGATAGCTGAACAAGTTAGTGTTAATGAACTGTTCACATGTTTATATCTAGTCACAGTCGTAATGAGTTATTTATGCAGACATGAATTAGGTCACACACACACACACACACACACACACACACACACACACACACACACACACACACACACACACACACACACACACACACACACACACACACACAAACACACACATGGTGGGTGCATACGTGGGTGCACAAGGCTCCGAGAACCTTCGTGTTTTTGAGGCGTGCAATAACCGCTAGCAGTAATCAGTGGTAGTGACAAAGTCAGTGAACAAACCTACGAGTGATAACTATAGTTATTAGTTGAAAAAATTCGAGAGGAAACCTGAATTCAGTATTTTTTTTTAAAGTGCCAAACCGTTGTGGATCTACTAGGCATTGTTGCCACACAGATACAAACATAAAAAGATCAAAGTGAATGTGGAAACGGGTGTTCAAGAATTACCAGCGTTTGGTTAACAAGTGAAATGTGGGGCACCGTAATGTGAGAGTGAAAAAGTTAATAAGCAAAAGGAGAAAGAAAAAATAAAATATACAACAAGGGAAGGTGGCAGTAGGCCTGCTGAAGCAGTGACGTCACAACAGTTTGTATGACATTATACATATAAAGTGTAACACCGAATGTGAAGTGTATTCTGTAATAAGTGAAAAGTGAAATCACTTGAGGAACGCGGGATGCATGAGCATATATGGTTATAAACATCACGGGTGAAGGAGTTACAAAATAGTGATAGAAGGCCTATGTACGACGACTACGTCATCAGCTTGTGGCAACTTGTCATCACACCGCTGTCAGCGCAAGTATTCACCTGTTGAGGTTGCATTTTGCAAGGTTGAGTCTGGTCCTGCATCACTGTTAGATACTGGTCACTCACTCCTGCAAGCCATTACCAGAATTAGAGTAGAAATAGCATAGACGAGAGTGCAAGGAGTAAAGCGGTAGTGAGAGATAACGTCAGACACTTAAGCTGAGACAAGCTAAATTTTACAGCCTAGCTCCTTTCTGAATTTTAGAAGTAGAATCGATAAGTGTTACAAGTTTTGGTAAGCTTAGAATTACTGGTATCTACCGGTGTTTATTAGCAGTATGAATACTTAGAAGTGGGGGCACACACACACACACACACACACACACACACACACACACAACACACACAACACACATAACACACACACACACACACACACACACACACATACACACACACACACACACACACATACACAGACACACACACACACACACACACACACACACACACACACACACATACACACACACACACACACACACAGAAGGGTCAGGGGAGACATGATAACGACATACAAGATACTGTGGGGAATAGACAAGGTGGACAGAGATAGGATGTTCCAGAGAGGGGACACAGGGACAAGGGGTCACAACTGGATGTTAGGAAGTATTTCTTCAGTCATAGAGTTGTCAGGAAGTGGAATAGCCTAGCAAGTGAAGTAGTGGAGGCAGGAACCATACATAGTTTTAAGAAGAGGTATGATACAGCTCAGGAAGCAGAGAGAGAGAGGACCTAGTAGCCATCAGTGAAGAGGCGGGGCCAGGAGCTGAGTCTCGACCCCTGCAACCACAATTAGGTGAGTACACATACACACACACACACATACACACACACACACACATACACACATACACACACAGGAACAAGCACTTGTAAGCTGTAGTACACACGCAAACACACACATACAGGATTTCACACTGTCCTGTGAACTGACCATCTGAACTTCGCTCCTTCTCTCTCTCTCCCTCTCTTCCTATCCTAGGTAGAGACCTATCTCTCTCTACCTATCTCACTCTTTACCTATATCTCTCTACCTGTCACTCTCTACCTATCTCTCTCTCTCTCTTCCCTCTCCCATCTCTCCCCTCTAACATCTCTTCCCTCTAACACCTCCCCCCCTCTAACATCTATCCCCCTCTAACATCTCTCCCCCTCTAACATCTCTCCCCTCCCATTATCTCTCCCCTCTCCCTTTTCCCATCTCTCTCCCCTCCTCCCCTCTCTCTCCCCCAAGCCTCTCTCTCCCCTCTCGCTCATCCATCTCTCCCCTCTTTCCCCCTCTCTCCCCCTCTCTCCCCCCTCTCTCCCCCTCTTTGCCTTCTCTCTCCCTCCCTCTCCCCTCTCTCTCTCTCTCTCTCTCTCTCTCTCTCTCTCTCTCTCTCTCTCTCTCTCTCTCTCTCTCTCTCTCTCTCTCTCTCTCTCTCTCTCTCCATCTCTTCCCCATTTTTCCCTTCTCACTCTCCCCCTCTCCTACCCTTCCCTTCTCTCTCTTTCCCCCTCTCACATTCTCTCTCCCCCTTTCCCTTCTCACTCTTCCCCTCTCTCTCTCCTTCTACCTTTCCCTTCTCTCTTCTCTCACAAAAAAAAATGGTGGGGACTCGCAGGAACCAAGGATCAGATGAGAATGGTTCTGGTAGGGAGGAGTGGATGGCGGAGCAGTGGAAAAGGATGGAACAAGAGTGGGAGAGAAAATTAGGAGAGCTTTCTGAAAAAATGGAGAAAGAGCTCTCTGTGAAATTGGAAAAGAGGTTGGAGAAGGAGACAAAGAATTGGGAGGCACAAGTTGAAACTGCAGTAGCCAAGATAAGGGTCCTAGAAGTTGAGATAAATAGGCTGAAGCGAGTTACAGGGGCAGTGACCAGAGAAGACACAGCATATGAAGCTGCGAGGCCGAACAGGAAGGAAGGAATTATGAATTATGCTAAGGTCATATCAGCCTGCCAAGGAGTGAAAGGGAAGAACAGCTGGTTGCAGATGGAGAGGGTGATGGGTCGAATGCTGAGGCACAACCATGCTATCAAGAGCCACTGGAAAAATCAAGGGAGAAACTGACCACATACAGGCAGGATCCAGAGTCACAGAGGGTGAGGCAATGGGAGGAGGAAAGGGCAAAATCAGTGTTTATCTATGGGCTTCAGGAGAGAGAGGAAAGGACACACACTGAAAGGTAGCAGGAAGAAAGAAAGGAGATTGAGAAAATCACGGAAATAGGTGAAGAGATGGACGAGATTGTAAATTTTCAGAGAATAGGGGGGTACTCGAAGGGGAGAAACCGACCAATCAAGCTGATTCTCAGGACGGAAACAGTGCGGAACAGGATCCTCCAAGAGAAACCACGATTGAAATACTCGGAAGAGTACAAGAGGGTGTTCCTAGACAGAGACAGAACACAATCAGAACAACAGCAGCTGAGGGAGAGGACAAAAAAGCGAAAGGAGCTAGGAAAAGAGACAAGGATGGAACCAGCAGAGGTCAGTCAGAGCAGAACAGAACAGCAAGGGCAAGCACACATACAACTATTCTCAGAACCATACAACCTATCACACCATCCCAACACACACTACAATCCATACCCAGAGCCTCCACCCAACACCGAGCTATAGAATCCCACAGTATGCTACCAGGTCTCCCACCCTCACAGGCCCCCCAAACCACAGTGTTGGAAAGGAAACTGAAGGTATGGTACACAAACACTGATGGAATAACAAATAAGTGGGAGGAGTGGCATGAAAGAGTCAAAGAGGCATCACCGGACATCATAGCTCTCACAGAAACCAAGCTTACAGGTATGATAACAGATGCCATCTTTCCAACGGGATACCAAATCCTGAGGAAAGACAGTGGGAACAGGGGGGGGGGGTGGAGGAGTGGCATTGCTGATCAAAAATCGCTGGAATTTTGATGAGCTGGAGAGAGGAGACAGCGGAGAAGAAAGTGATTACATAGCAGGAACGCTTCACTCTGGAGGTCCCAAGGTGGTAATAGCAGTGATGTATAACCCACCACAGAACAGCAGGAGGCCAAGGGAAAAGTACAACAAGAGCAATAGAGCGATGGTTGACACACTGGCTAGAGTGGCCAGAAGAGCTCATGCATGCAGGGCAAAGCTCCTGATCATGGGTGACTTTAACCACAAGGAGATTGATTGGGAGAACTTGGACCCGCATGGGGGCCAAGATACATGGAGGGCTAAGATGATGGAGGTTGTACTGGAAAACCTCATGTACCAACACGTAAGGGACACTACAAGAGAGAGAGAGGAGAGGATGAACCAGCAAGGCTGGACTTAGTATTCACCTTGAGTAGTGCAGATATCGAGGACATCACATATGAAAGACCCCTTGGGGCCAGTGACTATGTGGTTTTAAGCTTCGAATACACAGTAGAGTTACAAGTGGAGGGAGAAGCAGGAAGGCCAGGACGAATGAAGTCAAACTACAAGAAAGGGGACTACACAGGAATGAGGAACTTCCTGAACGGGGTTCAGTGGGACAGAGAACTGGCAGGGAAGCCAGTTAATGAGATGATGGAATATGTAGCAACAAAATGCAAGGAGGCTGAGGAGAGGTTTGTACCCAAGGGTAACAGGAATAATGAAAAAGCCAGGATGAGCCCATGGTTTACCCAAAGATGCAGGGAGGCAAAAACCAAGTGTGCTAGGGAATGGAAGAAATATAGGAGGCAAAGGACCCAGGAGAATAAGGAGAGCAGTCGTAGAGCCAGAAACGAATATGCACAGATAAGAAGGGAGGCCCAAAGACAATATGAAAATTACATAGCAGCGAAAGCCAAATCTGACCCGAAACTGTTGTACAGCCACATCAGGAAGAAAAGAACAGTCAAGGACCAGGTAATCAGGCTAAGGAAGGAAGGAGGAGAGACAACAAGAAATGACCGTGAAGTATGTGAGGAACTCAACAAGAGATTCAAAGAAGTGTTCACAGAGGAGACAGAAGGGGCTCCAGAAAGACGGAGAGGTGGGGCACACCAACATGTGCTGGACACAGTGCACACAACCGAGGAAGAAGTGAAGAGGCTTCTGAGTGAGCTAGATACCTCAAAGGCAATGGGGCCAGATAACATCTCCCTATGGGTATTGAGAGAGGGAGCAGAGGTGCTATGTATACCCCTAACAACAATATTCAATACATCTATCGAAACAGGGAGATTGCCTGAGGCATGGAAGACAGCAAATGTAGTCCCAGTCTTTAAAAAAGGAGACAGACATGAAGCATTAAACTACAGACCAGTGTCACTGACATGTATAGTATGCAAAATCATGGAGAAGATTATTAGGAGAAGAGTGGTGGAACGCCTAGAAAGGAATGATCTCATCAACAGCAGCCACCATGGTTTCAGGGACGGGAAATCCTGTGTCACAAACCTACTGGAGTTCTATGACATGGTGACAGCAGTAAGACAAGAGAGAGAGCGGTGGGTGGATTGCATATTCTTGGACTGCAAGAAGGCGTTTGACAGTTCCACACAAGAGATTGGTGCAAAAACTGGAGGACCAAGCAGGGATAACAGGGAAGGCACTACAATGGATCAGGGAATACTTGTCAGGAAGACAGCAGCGAGTTATGGTACGTGGCGAGTTGTCAGAGTGGGCACCTGTGACCAGCGGGGTCCCACAGGGGTCAGTCCTAGGACCAGTGCTGTTTCTGGTATTTGTGAACGACATGACGGAAGGAATAGACTCTGAGATGTCCCTGTTTGCAGATGACGTGAAGTTGATGAGAAGAATTCACTCGATCGAAGACCAGGCAGAACTACAAAGGGATCTGGACAGGCTGCAGACCTGGTCCAGCAATTGGCTCCTGGAGTTCAATCCCACCAAGTGCAAAGTCATGAAGATTGGGGAAGGGCAAAGAAGACCGCAGACGGAGTACAGTCTAGGGGGCCAGAGACTACAAACCTCACTCAAGGAAAAAGATCTTGGGATGAGTATAACACCAGGCACATCTGAAGCGCACATCAACCAAATAACTGCTGCAGCATATGGGCGCCTAGCAAACCTCGGAACAGCATTCCGACATCTTAATAAGGAATCATTCAGGACCCTGTACACCGTGTACGTTAGGCCCATATTGGAGTATGCGGCACCAGTTTGGAACCCACACCTAGCCAAGCACGTAAAGAAACTAGAGAAAGTGCAAAGGTTTGCAACAAGACTAGTCCCAGAGCTAAGAGGTATGTCCTACGAGGAGAGGTTAAGGGAAATCAACCTGACGACACTGGAGAACAGGAGAGATAGGGGGGACATGATAACGACATACAAAATACTGAGAGGAATTGACAAGGTGGACAAAGACAGGATGTTCCAGAGATTGGACACAGTAACAAGGGGACACAGTTGGAAGTTGAAGACACAGATGAATCACAGGGATGTTAGGAAGTATTTATTCAGCCACAGAGTAGTCAGTAAGTGGAATAGTTTGGGAAGCGATGTAGTGGAGGCAGGATCCATACATAGCTTTAAGCAGAGGTATGATAAAGCTCACTGCTCAGGGAGAGTGACCTAGTAGCGATCAGTGAAGAGGCGGGGCCAGGAGCTCGGACTCGACCCCCGCAACCTCAGCTAGGTGAGTACACACACACGCGCAAAAAAATGGTAATGCGTTATTTACAATGAGCAAAGTCAGGGTATTTTTCCAGAATGGTCTGTAATGTACCACTGTGTATAAAATACTTTGATATATCTTGAACATTTCTGAGTGAGTTGTCTCTAAATTCATTAATTTTATCGCTCTCCAGTACATAATGACGCAGGGTGTGACAATAGTCCATCTGGCAAAGTTTACATTTCGTTTGGTCTACATCTGGTGGTGGTGATTTAACCTGCCAAATATACTTGTAACCCAGCCGGAGCCGGGCGGAAGTGACATCCAAGAGTCTTTTTATTTTGTTGGCAGCACCATAGACATGTGGCTCCTCCTGCATGATAGAATGATGATAGATGGACTGACTAGTGTTAGTCTCAAGTCACTTAAGTTCAGCTGAAGTTCTTTTCGTATTATGTATTATCAAACTGACATATAACTTAGCCAATTCATCAGTTCGATCATGCATCTTAAGACCAGTGTGAGACTGACTCCACAGAAAGTGCACTCAGCAGAAAACAGGCAGCAAGTGATCGTCGTAAACAAAACTGTCAGATTCATATATAACATATATAACATATATAACAAAAAAGGCACAATACCGTAGCTGGAACGATACACAAATAACCCGCACATAAAAGAGAAGCTTACGACGACGTTTCGGTCCGACTTGGACCATTGACAAAGTCACACTAACACTAACAGTTAGTGTGACTTTGTCAATGGTCCAAGTCGGACCGAAACGTCGTCGTAAGCTTCTCTCTTTTATGTGCGGGTTATTTGTGTACAGTCAACCATATGACTGTCTTTACAACTATGAAATGATGTCTTATTAAGAGGACGAGTTGAATACCTGGGAGTTAGTTCCTCACCATCCACCATCACCCCCACCACCTCCACCATCACCCCCACCACCTCCACCATCACCCTCATCACCTCCACCTTCCCTATCTCCACCATCACCCCCTCCACCTCCACCATCACCCCCACCACCTCCACCATCACCCCTACCACCTCCACCACCACCCACCATCACCCCCACCACCTCCCCTATCTCCACCATCACCCCCATCACCTCCCCTAACTCCACCATCACCCCCACCACCTCCCCTATCTCCACCATCACCCCCACCACCTTCCCTATCTCCACCATCACCCCTACCACTTCCACCATCCCTATCTCCACCATCACCCCCACCACCACCACCATCCCTATCTCCACCATCACCCCCACCACCTCCACCATCTCCGTGTCCACCATCGCTGTCTCCACCATCACTCCCACCACACCCCAACACACCCCCTCCATCGCACTATCACCTGAGGGCTACGAAATACCGCATGCGACTGAAGGCCGCAAGTTTCCCACTCTTAGTGTGTTGTCTTGGTTGTCACTGCTAGGTTGTCTTGGTTGCCACTGCTAGGTTGTCTTGGTTGTCACTGCTAGGTTGTCTTGGTTGTTAGGTAAGACACATATGCAACAGTTAGGTATCTTTATTTCGAAACGTTTCGCCTACACAGTAGGCTTCTTCAGTCGAGTACAGAAAAGTTGATAGGAGAAGATACTTGAAGACGATGTAATCAGTCCATCACCCTTAAAGTTTTGAGGTGGTCAGTCCCTCAGTCTGGAGAAGAGCATTGTTCCATAGAATGAAGCAATATGGAGATGGAGTGACAGGATGGAGCCTTATATAGCGCCAAGAGGTGAGACGTAGGTCACTAGAAGAGGTAAGAACTCAGATGTTGGGAGGTCAGGTCCCTCTCAGATCCAGCCGTTCTCACTAGTAGAGGTTGTCGAAGTTGATTGTAGGTCTGTACCAAGATACCCTTGTGTTGCAGTGTCTGACAGATTGAACAGATACCTAACTGTTGCATATGTGTCTTACCTAACAATCTGTCGGTATTTTATACCATTTTAATGTCTTGGTTGTCACTGCTAGGTTGTCTTGGTTGTCACTGCTAGGTTGTCTTGGTTGTCACTGCTAGGTTGTCTTGGTTGTCACTGCTAGGTTGTCTTGGTTGTCACTGCTAGGTTGTCTTGGTTGTCACTGCTAGGTTGTCTTGGTTGTCACTGCTAGGTTGTCTTGGTTGTCACTGCTAGGTTGTCTTGGTTGTCACTGCTAGGTTGTCTTGGTTGTCACTGCTAGGTTGTCTTGGTTGTCACTGCTAGGTTGTCTTGGTTGTCACTGCTAGGTTGTCTTGGTTGTCACTGCTAGGTTGTCTTGGTTGTCACTGCTAGGTTGTCTTGGTTGCCACTGCTAGGTTGTCTTGGTTGCCACTGCTAGGTTGTCTTGGTTGTCACTGCTAGGTTGTCTTGGTTGTCACTGCTAGGTTGTCTTGGTTGTCACTGCTAGGTTGTCTTGGTTGTCACTGCTAGGTTGTCTTGGTTGTCACTGCTAGGTTGTCTTGGTTGTCACTGCAAGGTTGTCTTGGTTGTCACTGCTAGGTTGTCTTGGTTGTCACTGCTAGGTTGTCTTGGTTGTCACTGCTAGGTTGTCTTGGGTGTCACTGCTAGGTTGTCTTGGTTGTCACTGCTAGGTTGTCTTGGTTGTCACTGCTAGGTTGTCTTGGTTGTCACTGCTAGGTTGTCTTGGTTGTCACTGCTAGGTTGTCTTGGTTGTCACTCCTGGGTTGTTTTTAAAATGCATTTCTTCTCCGTTAAGTTTTCATTTTTCTATAGTTTCCATCGTGCTACTGTTGAGCCCCAGCTCTTGTACCCCGCCCTGTGACCGTAAACTACTCCCAACTCTGATGTCCCAGCTCTTGTACCCCGCCCTGTGACCGTAAACTACTCCCAACTCTGATTCCCTTCGCACATGTGTGTATTTGTCTAGTTGTATTTATTGGTGGTTGAGCTACAGCTCCCGAATCCCTGAGTAGGCCTGTGTGATGTTTCATTAGTCTAATAGGCTTCGGGAGTAGGTAAAACTCTGACACCCGTTAATGGTGTATCAGGTATAAGGTAAAAGTAGGACTATTCATAAGAACATAAGAAAGGAGGAACACTGCAGCAGGCCAACTGGCTCATACTAGGCAGGTCTTTCTCAAACCCAAACCCACTAACAAAAATGTTTGCCCAACCCATTTTCAATGCTACTCAACGAATAAGCTTTGATAAGTAAAGTAAAAGGACACAAGTGCAACTAATGTGACATTTATTGTGGCAACGTTTCGCTCTCCAGGAGCTTTATCAAGCCTGGCTTGATAAAGCTCCTGGAGAGCGAAACGTTGCCATAATAAATGTCACATTAGTTGCACTTGTGTCCTTTTACTTTACATATTGTCGGTAATTCTACCAACTTTATTACAAGCTTTGATAATAACCCTTTTAACTCATGTGTAAGTCCCGCTTAAATCGAACCTCCCTCACTCATGTGTTTATCCAGCCTAAATTTGAAGCTGCCCAAGGTTTTAGCTTCTGTAACCCACTCATCAACTACCTTATTTCCAAACCAGTACTTACCTATATCCTTTCTAAATGTGGACTCATCCAATTTGAATTCAGGTGTGTAGAATTTCATTTGTCTCTCCTCACCCTGATTCCAGTCATTTCAAGGGTCTATCTTTTTCCTCTCTCCACAGTGTTAATATCTCTAGGTATTTTGTATATTGTGACTATGTTTCCCCTCTGTGTGCGTCTCCACTGTTATTATTATATTTTCCAGTGAGCACCAAACCTTTATGAATCATACAGTGCCTGTGGAATGTGTTCGGACATAGTGTATACACTGTGAGCAGCTCTTAGTTATTTTGTGTAGTAGATTAACTAGTAGTAGCCAGAAGTCAGCAGGTGGAGTGATAGCTAGAAGTCAGCAGGTGCAGTGGTAGCTAGAAGTCAGCGGGTTGAGTGGTAGCTAGAAGTCAGCAGGTGCAGTGGTAGCCAAAAGTCAGCAGGTGGAGTGGTAGCCAGAGCTCAGCAGGTGGCAAGGTTTGAGACCTTGCTAGGGATGCGGTGACCTCCGGCAGCGGCTACAGGTAACGTACAGGTAGCTCCAGTAACTCCCGGGTGTGTGTCTGCTGGACTAGCGAGCTTCCAGGAACTGTGACACAATACTGTTTACAACAATCTTCCATTTAACATGTGGCAAATTAAGATCGCCCAGGAAGATAGTATTTGGCGTAGTGTTTTCAATGCAGTTGTCTATGTTCTTTACAGATATCTTCTTTCAAGACACATGTGCAACATCTGGGTATCTTTATTGTAGACGTTTCGCCATCCAGTGGCTTTATCAATACAAATTCTAGGACATAACTTGAAGATGTCTTCCTTAATTGTTGTGTCAGTTCTTCAGTCGTTGTTGACTGTGGTTTATACACACGAATAATTATTAGATTTTTTCGCTTTAATTCCCAGCACAGCTACCGTATTATTCCATCGGTTTCAAAAGTTCCTTACATCACAGTAGGTAGGTAGTAGATTCGCCGGTATAATCGCCCTGCCGGAGCCTTTTCCAAGAGGTGGCTCGGCCTTGGCTCTCTGTCGAGGGAGTGTCTCAGGCCAATGTCTGCCATGGGAGGAGGTACAAGTACCTCCTCTTCTTCTGGGACCAGCTGTCCCCAGGCCTAGCCCCATTCCCTGCCCCCACGGGGCTCAGAGGGAGAAGCTAGCTAAGCACCTTGGGCTGCCACAGACCCCGCCCACACTGGGCTCGAAGGGTGTGGCAGCTACATAGCAGCAGACGATGTCAGGAGGTGCAAAGGCAGCAATCACTACAGGATCCTTTTAGAGCCACACCCCAGCTTTGGGCCGAAGCCCGAGCGCTGGGGAAGCTCAAGAATGCCTCTTGCTGTGAGTGTTGCTACGAGAGCTTCACTTGTCCTTTGGACTCTTACATCACATTAAGTCTCTAATATAGATCCCCACTCCTCACACACTTTCTAACATAGATCTCCACCCCTTCAATACAGTTTCTAACATAGATCTCCACCCCTTCAATACAGTTTCTAACATAGATCTCCACCCCTTCAACACTGTTTCTAGCATGGATCTCCACCCCTTCAATACAGTTTCTAACATAGATCTCCACCCCTTCAACACTGTTTCTAGCATGGATCTCCACCCCTTCAATACAGTTTCTAACATAGATCTCCACCCCTTCAATACAGTTTCTAACATAGATCTCCACCCCTTCAATACAGTTTCTAACATGGATCTCCACCCCTTCAATACAGTTTCTAACATAGATCTCCACCCCTTCAACACTGTTTCTAACATAGATCTCCACCCCTTCAACACTGTTTCTAACATAGATCTCCACCCCTTCAACACTGTTTCTAACAGATCTCCACCCCTTCAACACTGTTTCTAACAGATCTCCACCCCTTCAACACTGTTTCTAACATAGATCTCCACCCCTTCAACACTGTTTCTAACAGATCTCCACCCCTTCAACACTGTTTCTAACATAGATCTCCACCCCTTCAACACTGTTTCTAACAGATCTCCACCCCTTCAACACTGTTTCTAACAGATCTCCACCCCTTCAACACTGTTTCTAACAGATCTCCACCCCTTCAACACTGTTTCTAACATAGATCTCCACCCCTTCAACACTGTTTCTAACAGATCTCCACCCCTTCAACACTGTTTCTAACAGATCTCCACCCCTTCAACACTGTTTCTAACATAGATCTCCACCCCTTCAACACTGTTTCTAACAGATCTCCACCCCTTCAACACTGTTTCTAACAGATCTCCACCCCTTCAACACTGTTTCTAACAGATCTCCACCCCTTCAACACTGTTTCTAACAGATCTCCACCCCTTCAACACTGTTTCTAACAGATCTCCACCCCTTCAACACTGTTTCTAACATAGATCTCCACCCCTTCAACACTGTTTCTAACAGATCTCCACCCCTTCAACACTGTTTCTAACAGATCTCCACCCCTTCAACACTGTTTCTAACAGATCTCCACCCCTTCAACACTGTTTCTAACAGATCTCCACCCCTTCAACACTGTTTCTAACATAGATCTCCACCCCTTCAACATTGTTTCTAACATAGATCTCCACCCCTTCAACACTGTTTCTAACAGATCTCCACCCCTTCAACACTGTTTCTAACAGATCTCCACCCCTTCAACACTGTTTCTAACAGATCTCCACCCCTTCAACACTGTTTCTAACAGATCTCCACCCCTTCAACACTGTTTCTAACAGATCTCCACCCCTTCAACACTGTTTCTAACAGATCTCCACCCCTTCAACATTGTTTCTAACATAGATCTCCACCCCTTCAACACTGTTTCTAACAGATCTCCACCCCTTCAACACTGTTTCTAACAGATCTCCACCCCTTCAACACTGTTTCTAACATAGATCTCCACCCCTTCAACACTGTTTCTAACAGATCTCCACCCCTTCAACATTGTTTCTAACATAGATCTCCACCCCTTCAACACTGTTTCTAACAGATCTCCACCCCTTCAACACTGTTTCTAACAGATCTCCACCCCTTCAACACTGTTTCTAACAGATCTCCACCCCTTCAACACTGTTTCTAACATGGATCTCCACCCCTTCAACACTGTTTCTAACATGGATCTCCACCCCTTCAACACTGTTTCTAACATGGATCTCCACCCCTTCAACACTGTTTCTAACATAGATCTCCACCCCTTCAACACTGTTTCTAACAGATCTCCACCCCTTCAACACTGTTTCTAACATAGATCTCCACCCCTTCAGTACAGTTTCTAACATAGATCTCCACCCCTTCAACACAGTCTCTAACATTGATTTGCATGTCCTTATTTCTTCTTCATTGTTATATTATACTTCGTCTCTTCCCCTCTTCCCCAATCACTGCAGCGATGAACATCCCCAACTGAGGTGTCTGCGAGGTCACTAGTGAATATGCTGGTATTGTTGTCTGACGAAGTTCAGTATTGTGTTCGCGGTGTGCATAGTCTTAGTGATGGGTGGAGATGGCTTGACCTGGGGTCATTCATACGGAGGCTTTGCAAATGTTCTCCCCAGGGGCTCTATATT
Source organism: Cherax quadricarinatus (assembly GCF_038502225.1). Lineage (NCBI taxonomy): Eukaryota > Metazoa > Arthropoda > Malacostraca > Decapoda > Parastacidae > Cherax > Cherax quadricarinatus. The sequence goes on from NC_091373.1 coordinate 11,812,855, forward strand.
GTCTTCCCAGTGGAGCTGTGGTACCCTCCCACGCCTGGGGCTGCAGCTTCACAATCCTGTCGGAAATCAGGCTGACGGGAAGTCCCTAAGGGCGAATTTGACTGATCTGTAAGATAATGGCATTTCTGGTTTTACTGTAGACCGCGGCCTTGTTGGTCTACTGTTGGTATTTTGCTGATGAGGCTCCTGTTATTGTCATCAGTATGTATGGTAGGTCCAGTATAGTATAATGATCCTCGGAGAGAGAGAGAGAGAGAGAGAGAGAGAGAGAGAGAGAGAGAGAGAGAGAGAGAGAGAGAGAGAGAGAGAGAGAGAGAGAGAGAGAGAGAGAGAGGTGGGGTAGAAGGGAGGGCCTCATCAATATGCATTCGCTGTTCTCATGTCGGTTAAGATCTATGGAGTGGAAAACCAGCGTCGTGCCTTGGGGTAGGATGTGTGTGTTCAGACAATCCTACGTCCTTCACTCGGTCCTTCACTCACACCTCACTGTTGAACAGCCTCCCTCACACCTCACTGTTGAACAGCCTCCCTCACACCTCACTGTTGAACAGCCTCCCTCACACCTCACTGTTGAACAGCCTCCCTCACACCTCACTGTTGAACAGCCTCCCTCACACCTCACTGTTGAACAGCCTCCCTCACACCTCACTGTTGAACAGCCTCCCTCACACCTCACTGTTGAACAGCCTCCCTCACACCTCACTGTTGAACAGCCTCCCTCACACCTCACTGTTGAACAGCCTCCCTCACACCTCACTGTTGAACAGCCTCCCTCACACCTCACTGTTGAACAGCCTCCCTCATATCTCACTGTTGAACAGCCTCCCTCACACCTCACTGTTGAACAGCCTCCCTCACACCTCACTGTTGAACAGCCTCCCTCACACCTCACTGTTGAACAGCCTCCCTCACACCTCACTGTTGAACAGCCTCCCTCACACCTCACTGCTGAACAGCCTCCCTCACACCTCACTGTTGAACAGCCTCCCTCACACCTCACTGTTGAACAGCCTCCCTCACACCTCACTGTTAAACAGCCTCCCTCACACCTCACTGTTGAACAGCCTCCCTCACACCTCACTGTTGAACAGCCTCCCTCACACCTCATCCATCACTTCTCCCATTCAGGAAAGTCTCAGTGGGAAAGAATTGTTGTTGAATTAAGATAAGGCAGATTTCTGTGACTGATGTTCAGAGAATTCTGGAGATGTGAGCGTCACAAGACGTCGCTTCCTTCTGAGAAAGACGGTGCTGGCTGACGTACACCGGCTGGAGTTTTGTATGTGCTTCCTCAGCACCGCCGTCACTGAGAACACAGGAACAATGCAGCAAGGCCTAGGCCCTAGTGGTTCATGCTGGCCAGGTCTAAAACACACCACCCACACCCAGTCATGTACGAGGACCACATCGGTAATGCAAGGTCCTTAGTGGAAAATATGCCACTTTGTCTGACCTTGTTTTTGGGTTATCCTAGATAATTTACACTATGGTATAAACCTTGGTAATAGATACCGACAATTTCGTTGAGACACGTGACCAAACATAAACTATCTTGAACATTAAAATGGTATAAAATACCGACAGGTTGTTAGGTAAGACACATATGCAACAGTTAGGTATCTTTATTTCGAAACGTTTCGCCTACACAGTAGGCTTCTTCAGTCGAGTACAGAAAAGTTGATAGAAGCAGAAGAGACTTGAAGACGATGTAATCAGTCCATCACCCTTAAAGTTTTGAGGTGGTCAGTCCCTCAGTCTGGAGAAGAGCATTGTTCCATAGTCTGAAACAATGTTGTTTCAAACTATGGAACAATGCTCTTCTCCAGACTGAGGGACTGACCACCTCAAAACTTTAAGGGTGATGGACTGATTACATCGTCTTCAAGTATCTTCTGCTTCTATCAACTTTTCTGTACTCGACTGAAGAAGCCTACTGTGTAGGCGAAACGTTTCGAAATAAAGATACCTAACTGTTGCATATGTGTCTTACCTAACATAAACTATCTTTTTAACCTCCGTTAGAAGTGATCAAGGTTCCAGGACCGAACGTTTTCTAATAAATATGTCGTAGTGTTTCTTCACCTGTCTTTCTAAACCAGTTTAGAATGTGAATAATAATTGTACTTATGTGTACCTGTATCTAAATAAATATACTTACCCGTGGCCCGGTGGCTGAAGCTCTCGCTTCACACGGCGAGGGTCTGGGTTCGATTCCCAGCTTGAGTAGAAACATTGGGTGTGTTTCTTTACACCGGTGGTATATGTTCACCCATCAGTAAAATGGGAACCTGGGAGTTAGTCGACTGGTGTGGGTCGCATCCTGGGACAAAACTGACCTAATTTGCCCTAAACGCTCAGCATAACAAGCGGCATTGTATATAGTAGTATGTCATTGATGTCAGCTAGGACTGTATACCTTGTGCATGTACTTGTAGAAATAAAGATATTATTATTAAAGGTATCCAAGGTTCTTTGCTGTCTTGGTGGTTCATGGAAGCATCCTCAGCACGGTCGTCACTGAGGAGAGGCGAGGGAGGGGCGGCCACCACTAACCATTCAGGGGGTCAGTAACGATGTGATGGTTTCGGTGATAGTGGGACAAGAATTTCAAGCAGAATCTTACTGAAGGTTTCCTGGAAAGTTGAGGAACAAAAGCTGAGAAACTCAGGTGACAGTATCTCTCATCCTCGTAGTTTCTGTCTCATCAACATGGCAGGTTAATCTTATAAATTTATGTGTATTTTTGGTATATACTTAACTCTGTGTTTTTATAATTATCGTTCTTGTAATATTTAATTTCTCATTTTGGAATTGTGACCGCGAGGATGTTGTAGTACTCAGGTGGACTCTAGGAAGGATCTCTAGACTCTTCCTAGAATATATTATACTTCCCCGAGGCTGTGGGACTCCATATACTGCACCAGAGGTGGATCCTATTGCTTTAGAGGTGGTACCAGAGGTACCACCTCTGGAACTGTCCTGGGGACCCTCATCCTCAGAGAAAAAAATGAACTTACTTCAGGGAAAACTCAAGGTTCTCCTTGAAGCTGTTTGAATATTGTCTTCTCCTACCACCCTCTATATTCTGTATTCTGTGTAGACTTTATTTAAAGACAAAAATGCAATAGGAAGTAGAACAACGAAGATGACATCTCAGAGCTACATCTCGAATACTTCGTCCAGCTCCCCGGCGGTGGGCCGCGTGCCCAGAATACTGCAGATGGGATACAAGGAAAATGGAAGCAACAGGTAAGAGAGAGACGAAGATTTATAAGCTAAAGGAGGAGGCAGTTAGGGTTAGATATAAACAGCTATTGGAGGATAGCTGGGCTAGTGTGGATATAGGCAATGGCGTTGAAGATGTATGGGGTAGGTTTAAGAATGTAGTGTTAGTGTTGGTTTAGAAAGACACGTAAGCAAACACTATAACATATTTATTAGAAAACGTTTCGGTCCTGGGACCTTGATCACTTCTAACATACAGAGGTAGAAAGACATTATATATAACCTCTGTATGTTAGAAGTGATCAAGGTCCCAGGACCGAAACGTTTTCTAATAAATATGTTATAGTGTTTGCTTACGTGTCTTTCTAAACCAACTTGTCGGTATTTATTACCAAGGTTTATACCAGTGTTAGTGTTCAACAGAAGTTTGTGGCTACAGGAAAGTGGGTGCGGGAAGGAAGAAGAGCGATTGGTGGAATGATGTAAGGAGAATAGCGAGAGAGAAAAAGTTAGCATATGAGATGTTTTTACAAAGTAAAAGTGATGCAAGGAGGGAGCAGTATATGGAGAGAAAAAGAGAGGTTAAGAGAGTTAAGGAGAAGGCTGGAGGCAGTGGAGATCTGAGAGCAATGTGGTGTGAATATAATGCAGAGAAATCGTAGTTTGGAAATTAGGAGGAGGTGCAGGATTACCAAAACTATTATCCAGAGGGCTGAGGAGGGGTTGTTGATGTAGTTCGGACATGCAGAGAGGATGGAACAAAATAGAATGACTTCGAGAGTGTATAAATCTGTAGTGGAGGAAAGGCTGGTAGAGGTCGGCCTAGGAAAGGTTGGATGGAGGGGGTAAAGGAGGCTTTGTGTACGAGGGGCTTGGACTTCCAGCAAGCGTGAGTGAGCGTGTTAGATAGGAGCGAATGGAGACAAATGGCTTTCAGGACTTGACGTGTTGTTGGAGTGTGAGCAGGGTAAAATTTATGAAGGGATTCAGGGAAACCGGCAGGCCGGACTTGAGTCCTGGAGATGGGAGGTACAGTGTCTGCACTCTGAAGGAGGGGTGTTAATGTTGCAGTTTTATAACTGTAGTGTAAGCGCGCCTCTGGCAAGACAGTGATGGAGTGAATGATGGTGAAAATTTTTCTTTTTTTGGGCCACCCTGCCTTGGTGGGAAACGGCCGATATATATGCAAAAGAACCACTGTGAAAGAATAGTGAAATTCCAAGCGGTTTCGTGACTTCTCACATTACCAAGTGCTTTCGTGAGAAGTCACGAAAGCGCTTGGGATTTCACTATTCTTTCACAGTGGTTGTTTTGCATATTCTAAACTCACCTGTTTACTGTAGAATATAGAATATTTACCTTATGGATGAAGGTATCGTAATAAAGAGAGCACACCTCCACCATCACTGACTTCACAAATTATCATTTTCGGCAAATCATAATTACGACTACCTTAGATTGTTGATAAATAATAGTAGTATTAATTATGAATATTCCCATGGTCATAATCATGGTCATGACCTGGTCATGGCCCGGCCTGTGGGGGCGCTGACCCCTGAAACACCCTCCAGGAACACCTTCCAGGTACACTGCTACATTTATGATATAGTATCAGTGTGTGGTGTTGTGTTTGTCAGGAAACAAGCGCTTCCTGCAGGCGTCGTTGTCTACTGGCCTACCACAGGTAGATTCTCACATTTAAAAGTATGAAGCATCACCACCTCGTAGTAATAACTTAGATACAGTTTAGTGAACGGCAGGACTCGAACCCTTGGCAAGTCAGTCTTGAAACAAGTAGGCTAGTTCTCTAACCACTAACTTTGTTCTGTCTGTTCCCTGACTTATTTACAATAGTATTATTACGATTTTCGTGAACCTATTGTACGATGCTCGAGGGAGTGTGTTCAGGTGATAAAAAGAGACACAAATGGAGTATAATGCTATCCTTTATTTACGACATTTCGCCCACATTTTGTTTTTTCCAGGTCATAAAACACACCCCGGAGGAATGTGGTTATCCTCCTGGCCACATACTTTACCTTGTGCTTACTGTCTCTGAGTTACAGCACCAACCTGACACAGCTATACCAACCCTGGCTACCATCTTCTCTACTCTCTTATTTCCACATTTCTGGTTATATTGTTACATAGGTTTCATCTAACATGATATTAATTTTCTGTTGTACACATTCACTATTTCTTAATGTATTTCTCCAAGAATTCATCCTTTTTCATTTTTCATTTGCATAAACCATGCAGTCTGCTGCGCCGTGTGCACAATACGAGAACATTGTATCAACATCCGTGGTCCAAGACTATGCAACATCTTACCAGAAGATGTCAGAAACACTGCTGGGAGAAGTGTAGAAATCTTCAAGAGGAAACTGGACAAGTATCTCCACCAGGTGCAAGATCAACCAGGCTGTGATGGATATGTGGGCCAGCAGGTCACCAGCAGCAACAGCAAGTCCTGAGAACCCGCTTCAGTGTACTTCTGTTACTTAGCAAGTCCTGGGAACCCTCTTCAATGTACTCTTGTTACATTGCAAGTCCTGGGAACCCGCTTCAATGTACTCTTGTTACATTGCAAGTCCTGGGAACCTGCTTCAATGTACTCTTGTTACATTGCAAGTCCTGGGAACCCGCTTCAATGTACTCTTGTTACATTGCAAGTCCTGGGAACCCGCTTCAATGTACTCTTGTTACATTGCAAGTCCTGGGAACCCGCTTCAATGTACTCTTGTTACATTGCAAGTCCTGGGAACCCTCTTCAATGTACTCTTGTTACATTGCAAGTCCTGGGAACCCGCTTCAATGTACTCTTGTTACATTGCAAGTCCTGGGAACCTGCTTCAATGTACTCTTGTTACATTGCAAGTCCTGGGAACCCGCTTCAATGTACTCTTGTTACATTGCAAGTCCTGGGAACCCGCTTCAATGTACTCTTGTTACATTGCAAGTCCTGGGAACCCACTTCAATGTACTCTTGTTACATTGCAAGTCCTGGGAACCCTCTTCAATGTACTCTTGTTACATTGCAAGTCCTGGAAACCCGCTTCAGTGTACTCCTGTTACTTTGCAAGTCCTGGGAACCCGCTTCAGTGTACTCCTGTTACTTTGCAAGTCCTGGGAACCCGCTTCAGTGTACTCCTGTTACTTTGCAAGTCCTGGGAACCTGCTTCAGTGTACTCCTGTTACTTTGCAAGTCCTGGGAACCTGCTTCAGTGTACTCCTGTTACTTTGCAAGTCCTGGGAACCCGCTTCAGTGTACTCCTGTTACTTTGCAAGTCCTGGGAACCCGCTTCAGTGTACTCCTGTTACTTTGCAAGTCCTGGGAACCCGCTTCAGTGTACTCCTGTTACTTTGCAAGTCCTGGGAACCCGCTTCAGTGTACTCCTGTTACTTTGCAAGTCCTGGGAACCTGCTTCAGTGTACTCCTGTTACTTTGCAAGTCCTGGGAACCCGGTTCAGCGTTCTCCTGTTACTTTTTTGCCTCAGTAGGAGTTACACAAAGGCGCCTCCGGAAATAGCAGAGATGACCACAAATCAACTATTCCTGCCCTGGTTTCCTCTCCACCTTCCCAGAACTCGTTTGGCATCCTGTTGACGGAGGCGCTGGCGAGGTGGCATTCCTGCAGCGACCCTGCCAGAGAAACAAGGACGTCATCCGTGCTTATAGTGTTGGTAGGAATATGAGGAGGAAGGTGGCCTAGTTTGTGTTGATAGTGTTGTGTCTTCTCTTGCTTTTTCAACCATATCTACCTCCTCCTCTTGCTGCTGTTGTTGCTACTGCTGCTGCTGTTGCTACTGCTGCTGCTACTCCTGCTGCTGCTGCTGTTGTTGCTACTACTGCTGCTGCTGCTGTTGTTGATACTACTGCTGCTGCTGCTGTTGTTGATACTACTGCTGCTGCTGCTGTTGTTGCTACTGCTGCTGCTGCTACAACTGCTGCTGCTGCTGCCGTTGTTGTTGCTACTGCTGTTGCTGCTACAGCTCCTGCTGCTGCTGCTATAACTGCTGCTGCTGCTGCTATAACTGCTGCTATTATTGCTCTTACTACTAATACTATTACTACTACTACTACTACTACTACTACCACCTCTGCTGCTGCTGTTGATATTATTATTATTATTATTATTATTATTTTTATTATTATTTTATTATCACACTGGCCGATTCCCACCAAGGCAGGGTGGCCCGAAAAAGAAAAACTTTCACCATCATTCACTCCATCACTGTCTTGCCAGAAGGGTGCTTTACACTACAGTTTTTAAACTGCAACATTAACACCCCTCCTTCAGAGTGCAGGCACTGTACTTCCCATCTCCAGGACTCAAGTCCGGCCTGCCGGTTTCCCTGAACCCCTTCATAAATGTTACTTTGCTCACACTCCAACAGCACGTCAAGTATTAAAAACCATTTGTCTCCATTCACTCCTATCAAACACGCTCACGCACGCCTGCTGGAAGTCCAAGCCCCTCGCACACAAAACCTCCTTTACCCCCTCTCTCCAACCTTTCCTAGGCCGACCCCTACCTTCCACTACAGACTGATACACTCTTGAAGTCATTCTGTTTCGCTCCATTCTCTCTACATGTCCGAACCACCTCAACAACCCTTCCTCAGCCCTCTGGACAACAATTTTGGTAATCCCGCACCTCCTCCTAACTTCCAAACTACGAATTCTCTGCATTATATTCACACCACACATTGCCCTCAGACATGACATCTCCACTGCCTCCAGCCTTCTCCTCGCTGCAACATTCATCACCCATGCTTCACACCCATATAAGAGCGTTGGTAAAACTATACTCTCATACGTTTCCCTCTTTGCCTCCAAGGACAAAGTTCTTTGTCTCCACAGACTCCTAAGTGCACCACACACTCTTTTCCCCTCATCAATTCTATGATTCATCTCATCTTTCATAGACCCATCCGCTGACACGTCCACTCCCAAATATCTGAATACATTCACCTCCTCCATACTCTCTCCCTCCAACCTGATATTCAATCTTTCATCACCTAATCTTTTTGTTATCCTCATAACCTTACTCTTTCCTGTATTCACCTTTAATTTTCTTCTTTTGCACACCCTACCAAATTCATCCACCAATCTCTGCAACTTCTCTTCAGAATCTTCCAAGAGCACAGTGTCATCAGCAAAGAGCAGCTGTGACAACTCCCACTTTGTGTGTGATTCTTTATCTTTTAACTCCATGCCTCTTGTCAAGACCCTCGCATTTACTTCTCTTACAACCCCATCTATAAATATATTAAACAACCACGGTGACATCACACATCCTTGTCTAAGGCCTACTTTTACTGGGAAATAATTTCCCTCTTTCCTACATACTCTAACTTGAGCTTCACTATCCTCGTAAAAACTCTTCACTGCTTTCAGTAACCTACCTCCTACACCATACACTTGCAACATCTGCCACATTGCCCCCCTATCCACCCTGTCATACGCCTTTTCCAAATCCATAAATGCCACAAAGACCTCTTTAGCCTTATCTAAATACTGTTCACTTATATGTTTCACTGTAAACACCTGGTCCACACACCCCCTACCTTTCCTAAAGCCTCCTTGTTCATCTGCTATCCTATTCTCCGTCTTACTCTTAATTCTTTCAATAATAACTCTACCATACACTTTACCAGGTATACTCAGCAGACTTATCCCCCTATAATTTTTGCACTCTCTTTTATCCCCTTTGCCTTTATACAAAGGAACTATGCATGCTCTCTGCCAATCCCTAGGTACCTTACCCTCTTCCATACATTTATTAAATAATTGCACCAACCACTCCAAAACTATATCCCCACCTGCTTTTAACATTTCTATCTTTATCCCATCAATCCCGGCTGCCTTACCCCCTTTCATTTTACCTACTGCCTCACGAACTTCCCCCACACTCACAACTGGCTCTTCCTCACTCCTACAAGATGTTATTCCTCCTTGTCCTATACACGAAATCACAGCTTCCCTATCTTCATCAACATTTAACAATTCCTCAAAATATTCCCTCCATCTTCCCAATACCTCTAACTCTCCATTTAATAACTCTCCTCTCCTATTTTTAACTGACAAATCCATTTGTTCTCTAGGCTTTCTTAACTTGTTAATCTCACTCCAAAACTTTTTCTTATTTTCAACAAAATTTGTTGATAACATCTCACCCACTCTCTCATTTGCTCTCTTTTTACATTGCTTCACCACTCTCTTAACCTCTCTCTTTTTCTCCATATACTCTTCCCTCCTTGCATCACTTCTACTTTGTAAAAACTTCTCATATGCTAACTTTTTCTCCCTTACTACTCTCTTTACATCATCATTCCACCAATCGCTCCTCTTCCCTCCCGCACCCACTTTCCTGTAACCACAAACTTCTGCTGAACACTCTAACACTACATTTTTAAACCTACCCCATACCTCTTCGACCCCATTGCCTATGCTCTCATTAGCCCATCTATCCTCCAATAGCTGTTTATATCTTACCCTAACTGCCTCCTCTTTTAGTTTATAAACCTTCACCTCTCTCTTCCCTGATGCTTCTATTCTCCTTGTATCCCATCTACCTTTTACTCTCAGTGTAGCTACAACTAGAAAGTGATCTGATATATCTGTGGCCCCTCTATAAACATGTACATCCTGAAGTCTACTCAACAGTATTTTATCTACCAATACATAATCCAACAAACTACTGTCATTTCGCCCTACATCATATCTTGTATACTTATTTATCCTCTTTTTCTTAAAATATGTATTACCTATAACTAAACCCCTTTCTATACAAAGTTCAATCAAAGGGCTCCCATTATCATTTACACCTGGCACCCCAAACTTACCTACCACACCCTCTCTAAAAGTTTCTCCTACTTTAGCATTCAGGTCCCCTACCACAATTACTCTCTCACTTGGTTCAAAGGCTCCTATACATTCACTTAACATCTCCCAAAATCTCTCTCTGTCCTCTGCATTCCTCTCTTCTCCAGGTGCATACACGCTTATTATGACCCACTTCTCGCATCCAACCTTTACTTTAATCCACATAATTCTTGAATTTACACATTCATATTCTCTTTTCTCCTTCCATAACTGATCATTTAACATTACTGCTACCCCTTCCTTTGCTCTAACTCTCTCAGATACTCCAGATTTAATCCCATTTATTTCCCCCCACTGAAACTCTCCTACCCCCTTCAGCTTTGTTTCGCTTAGGGCCAGGACATCCAACTTCTTTTTGTTCATAACATCAGCAATCATCTGTTTCTTGTCATCCGCACTACATCCACGCACATTTAAGCATCCCAGTTTTATAAAGTTTTTCTTCTTCTCTTTTTTAGTAAATGTCTACAGGAGAAGGGGTTACTAGCCCATTGCTCCCGGCATTTTAGTCGCCTCATACGACACGCATGGCTTACGGAGGAAAGATTCTCTTCCACTTCCCCATGGACAATAGAGAAAATAAAAAAGAACAAGAGCTATTTAGAAAAAGGAGAAAAACCTATTATTATTATTATTATTATTATTATTATTATTATTATTATTATTATTATTATTATTATTATTACGTCCCACTCTTCTGTTGCGTATTTAAATCTCTTCTGTTTCTATTTCCACCTCTTCGTCCATCTCCACCTCTTCCTCCATCTCCACCTCTTCTTGTGACTCTATACCTCCATCTCTAATTTCATTATCATCATCAGTGTAATCTTCCTCTTCCTCCTCCTCCTCCTCTTCTTTATTTAACTTCATCCATCTTTCTCCTCGTCTTTATCATTCTTCTACTCCTGTTCAATTCCATCAAACTTCAACTGACACTATTCAGCTTTCGTCTTCTTCTCTCCTACATTTTAGTTCAGCATCAACCCTGATCGAGTGTTTTGGATTGTATTCCGTCTTATGATCAGCCAAATTAATAAGAGATGTCAACCTGATTACATGTTAACCTTGTAGTATTGAGGTGAGTTCTTAAGCGGTGTTCACTCTGGGGGGGTAGTTGTGTGAGTGGTGTTCACTCTGGGGGTAGTTACGTGAGTGGTGTTCACTCTGGAGGTAGTTGTGTGAGTGATGTTCACTCTGGGGGTAGTGTGAGTGGTGTTCACTCTGGGAGTAGTGTGAGTGATGCTCACTCTGGAGGCTAGTTGTGTGAGTGGTGTTCACTCTGGAGGCTAGTTGTGTGAGTGGTGTTCACTCTGGGGATAGTTGTGTGAGTAGTGTTCACTCTGGGGGTGGTTGTGTGAGTGATATTCACTCTGGGGATAGTTGTGTGGGTGGTGTTCACTCTGGGGGTAGTTGTGTGTGTTCACTCTGTGGATAGTTGTGTGAGTGATGTTCACTCTGGGGGTAGTTGTGTGAGTGATGTTCACTCTGGGGATAGTTGTGTGAGTGGTGTTCACTCTGGGGATAGTTGTGTGAGTGGTGTTCACTCTGGGGGTAGTTGTGTGAGTGATGTTCACTCTGGGGATAGTTGTGTGAGTGATGTTCATTCTGGGGGTAGTTGTGTGAGTGGTGTTCACTCTCGGGGTAGTTCTGTGAGTGGTGTTCGCTCTGGGGGTAGTTGTGTGAGTGGTGATCACTCTGGGGATAGTTGTGTGAGTGGTGTTCACTCTGGGGGTAGTTGTGTGAGTGATGTTCACTCTGGGGATAGTTGTGTGAGTGTTCACTCTGGGGGTAGTTGTGTGAGTGAAGTTCACTCTGGGGGTAGTTGTGTGAGTGGTGTTCATTCTGGGGATAGTTGTGTGAGTGGTGTTCACTCTGGGGGTGGTTGTGTGAGTGATATTCACTCTGGGGGTAGTTGTGTGAGTGGTGTTCACTATGGGGGTGAGTGGTGTGAGTGGTGTTCACTCTGGGGGTAGTTGTGTGAGTGGTGTTCACTCTGGGGATAGTTGTGTGAGTGATATTCACTCTGGGGGCAGTTGTGTGAGTAGCATTCACTCTGGGGGTAGTTGTGTGAGTGTTCACTCTGGGGGTAGTTGTGTGAGTGGTGTTCACTCTGGGGGTAGTTGTGTGAGTGGTGTTCACTCTGGGGGTAGTTGTGTGAGTGGTGCTCACTCTGAGGGCAGTTGTGTGAGTGTTCACTCTGGGGGAAGTTGTGTGAGTGATGTTCACTCTGGAGGCTAGTTGTGAGACTGTTGTTCATTCTGGGGTAGTTATGTGAGTGATGTTCACTCTGGAGGCTAGTTGTGTGAGTGATGTTCACTCTGGGGTAGTTGTGTCAGCGGTGTTCACTCTGGGGTAGTTGTGTGAGTGGTGTTCACTCTGGGGTAGTTGTGTGAGTGGTGTTCACTCTGGGGTAGTTGTGTGAGTGGTGTTCATTCTGGGGTAGTTGTGTGAGTGATGTTCACTCTGGGGTAGTTGTGTGAGTGATGTTCACTCTGGGGTAGTTGTGTGAGTGATGTTCACTCTGGGGTAGTTGTGTGAGTGATGTTCACTCTGGGGTAGTTGTGTGAGTGATGTTCACTCTGGGGTAGTTGTGTGAGTGATGTTCACTCTGGGGTAGTTGTGTGAGTGATGTTCACTCTGGGGTAGTTGTGTGAGTGATGTTCACTCTGGGGTAGTTGTGTGAGTGGTGTTCACTCTGGGGGAAGTTGTGTGAGTGATGTTCACTCTGGGGTAGTTGTGTGAGTGATGTTCACTCTGGGGTAGTTGTGTGAGTGATGTTCACTCTGGGGGAAGTTGTGTGAGTGATGTTCACTCTGGGGTAGTTGTGTGAGTGGTGTTCACTCTGGGGGAAGTTGTGTGAGTGATGTTCACTCTGGGGTAGTTGTGTGAGTGATGTTCACTCTGGGGGAAGTTGTGTGAGTGATGTTCACTCTGGGGTAGTTGTGTGAGTGGTGTTCACTCTGGGGTAGTTGTGTGAGTGATGTTCACTCTGGGGTAGTTGTGTGAGTGATGTTCACTCTGGGGGAAGTTGTGTGAGTGATGTTCACTCTGGGGGAAGTTGTGTGAGTGATGTTCACTCTGGGGTAGTTGTGTGAGTGTTGTTCACTCTGGGGTAGTTGTGTGAGTGGTGTTCACTCTGGGGGAAGTTGTGTGAGTGATATTCACTCTGGGGTAGTTGTGTGAGTGATGTTCACTCTGGGGTAGTTGTGTGAGTGATGTTTACTCTGGGGTAGTTGTGTGAGTGATGTTCACTCTGGGGTAGTTGTGTGAGTGATGTTCACTCTGGGGTAGTTGTGTGAGTGATGTTCACTCTGGGGTAGTTGTGTGTGTGGTGTTCACTCTGGGGTAGTTGTGTGAGTGATGTTCACTCTGGGGTAGTTGTGTGAGTGATGTTCACTCTGGGGTAGTTGTGTGAGTGATGTTCACTCTGGGGGTAGTTGTGTGAGTGATGTTCACTCTGGGGTAGTTGTGTGAGTGATGTTCACTCTGGGGTAGTTGTGTGAGTGATGTTCACTCTGGGGTAGTTGTGTGAGTGGTGTTCACTCTGGGGTAGTTGTGTGAGTGATGTTCACTCTGGGGAAGTTGTGTGAGTGATGTTCACTCTGGGGTAGTTGTGTGAGTGATGTTCACTCTTAAGACCTACTTGTATTTTGAATTAGTATTTTTTGTTTGTTTTAGTACTAGTGTTTGTTGTAGCTGGATCGCTAGCACACTCAGGTCACACACTGAGGTCCGGAGTTTGAATCTCCGGTACGGCTGGAAAACATTAGGGACGTGTTTCCGTAAGACACCTTCCGAAATTTTTCTAGGGGTCTGTTTAGGAGCGCCAGGGTGTCCTCTCGCTGTAAAATACCTACTTGCTTCTTTTAATTTGTAAGGGGGCCCCCTGGGGAGATTGTTTGGGGGCCACCCAGGGGGGATTCTTTGGGGGCCACCCAGGGGAAACTCTTCCTCAATTTCCCATGGACAGAAGGCTGTCCATGTTCACTCATCAGTTTAAAATGGGTACCTGGGTGCTAGTCGACTGGTGTGGGTCGCACCCTGGGACAAAACTGACCTAATTTGCCGGAAATACTCAGCATTACAAGCAGCTTTCTATATAGTAGTATGTCATTGATTTCAGCTAGGTGTGTATACCATGTACATGTACTTGTAGTAAATAAAAAATATTATTATTATGATTATGATTATTAATATAAACAGGTAGAGAGTGTGTGTGTGTGATGTTACATTACACAGAGCTGTGGTGTGAGCGACCTTTGTGTGTGAGTGTTGTGTAAATGCTATCACTTGTTCCTTCTATAGCAAGGACAACACTTGACTTCCATGTAAATAAGCACAGGAAAGAGAGAGAGATAAAGAGAGAGAGAGAGAGAGAGAGAGAGAGAGAGAGAGAGAGAGAGAGAGAGAGAGAGAGGAGGGGAGGCGACCTTGTGATGGAGGGAGAAAGTAAAGGAAGGAGGATTATACTGATAGTCTTAACAGGAAGCGCTACCCTCCTGGCAAGTGAGTGTCAAGCGGAAGTTTGTTAAACGTTTTGCACTCTGGAAGGATTATTGATATTTTCTTCCTGCCTCGTGAACATGTAAGATGACAGGCAAATCTTATACACTCTCTTGTTTACATTTAACATACACTTAACGTGTTAGTAAATGCTTCTTACTCTGTAATCTTTCCACAGTCTGGTTTGAGCCGATGGGGCGCTGACCCCTGACTACTAAGAGATATATCTTGTATACCAACGCACCGTAAGAGAGATCACTACTTAGGACAGGGATACAAGGGGGGGGGGGAGAAGGCTGGATACCTTGATCCAAGGTGATGGAAGTAACCTCCCGTTCTTGAATCACACCTGGTTGCACTCCCATACGGGTTTACCACTTCCCCTGAACCCCTGATAACGCTCACCGCCAACACTGTTCTATATAAAAATGACGTGCGTTTTTCCACGAATTACGCTGAGTAAACCAATATTGCTTTACCGAATAATAATAATAATAATAATAATAGCAATAATAATTATTATTATTATACAGGTACAACAGAAGACAGGTATAACAGGGGCAACAGAAGATAAGTGTAATAGGGACAACAGGAGTGGGAGGGTGACAGGTAACAGGAGCTGTGCCCGTTCACCTGCCCTGGTAACCTACCATCAGTACCCGTCCCCTTCACCTAGTTAAGAAGGGCTCAGGTGACCCACATTAGGTGACCCTCGCACTACGTCCCTTCCCCATTTCTTCTCTCTCTCTCTCTCTCTCTCTCTCTCTCTCTCTCTCTCTCAATTTTTTCATCTTCCCTATCTGTGGTTTTTCCCTTTTACTACATCGTTTTCTCCCATATTCCCTCTCTAGCTTCCTTTCTCCCTTCCTCTCCCTCCTTCTATCTGTTGCAGCAACAGTCTGGTTGACCAGGCAGGCAGCAGACACGCCTGGCTTAGGGCTGCGGGATTAGGAAGACTCTCGACACCCGTCAAAGACACGTCCTGAATCTGTAGCCCTAACTTGACACGTCTCGAAACTTGCCTGGGCGTTGAGAAGATAACTATTGAGACGTTTCGCCTGTGGAACTGGCTTCTTCAGTCAAGTAGTAGTAATGGTAGAATTATCAACAAAATGTTAGGTAAATGGACACGTACATCTAATGTAACATTTTGTTGTGCAACGTTTCGCTCTGCAAGAGCGAAACATTCCAATAAAGTTCCTCTTTTTTTTTTTTTCTTTCTCAGCTTGTCGACTCCACTTGTCTCAGTACCTCAGGGCACAGTTCTGGTACCTCTACCGTTTCTCAGTCTCATAATCAGTACCTCAAGTTACAGTTCTGGTACCTCTACCGTTTCTCAGTCTCATAATCAGTACCTCAAGTTACAGTTCTGGTACCTCTACCGTTTCTCAGTCTCATAATCAGTACCTCAAGTTACAGTTCTGGTACCTCTACCGTTTCTCAGTCTCATAATCAGTACCTCAAGGCACAGTTCTGGTACCTCTACCGTTTCTCAGTCTCATAATCAGTACCTCAAGGCACAGTTCTGGTACCTCTACCGTTTCTCAGTCTCATAATCAGTACCTCAAGGCACAGTTCTGGTACCTCTACCGTTTCTCAGTCTCATAATCAGTACCTCAAGGCACAGTTCTGGTACCTCTACCGTTTCTCAGTCTCATAATCAGTACCTCAAGGCACAGTTCTGGTACCTCTACCGTTTCTCAGTCTCATAATCAGTACCTCAAGGCACAGTTCTGGTACCTCTACCGTTTCCCAGTCTCATAATCAGTACCTCAAGGCACAGTTCTGGTACCTCTACCGTTTCTCAGTCTCATAATCAGTACCTCAGGGCACAGTTCTGGTACCTCTACCGTTTCTCAGTCTCATAATCAGTACCTCAAGGCACAGTTCTGGTACCTCTACCGTTTCTCAGTCTCATAATCAGTACCTCAAGGCACAGTTCTGGTACCTCTACCGTTTCTCAGTCTCATAATCAGTACCTCAAGGCACAGTTCTGGTACCTCTACCGTTTCTCAGTCTCATAATCAGTACCTCAAGGCACAGTTCTGGTACCTCTACCGTTTCTCAGTCTCATAATCAGTACCTCAAGGCACAGTTCTGGTACCTCTACCGTTTCTCAGTCTCATAATCAGTACCTCAAGGCACAGTTCTGGTACCTCTACCGTTTCTCAGTCTCATAATCAGTACCTCAAGGCACAGTTCTGGTACCTCTACCGTTTCCCAGTCTCATAATCAGTACCTCAAGGCACAGTTCTGGTACCTCTACCGTTTCTCAGTCTCATAATCAGTACCTCAGGGCACAGTTCTGGTACCTCTACCGTTTCTCAGTCTCATAATCAGTACCTCAAGGCACAGTTCTGGTACCTCTACCGTTTCTCAGTCTCATAATCAGTACCTCAAGGCACAGTTCTGGTACCTCTACCGTTTCTCAGTCTCATAATCAGTACCTCAAGGCACAGTTCTGGTACCTCTACCGTTTCTCAGTCTCATAATCAGTACCTCAAGGCACAGTTCTGGCACTCACTGTCTCTCGTCGTCATAGCAGAGATAAAAACCACAGCTTCATATCAGTCTTTACTGATAATAACAAAACAGGTGTGTAAGTTGTCTCAGCATTAACAAGACTACACTCAAGATGACTCACGAAATCGTAATGACACGATTACAAACAAACCATACCACGGGTGGGGATAGAACCCGCGGTCAGAGAGTCTCAAAACTCCAGACCGTCGCGTTAGCCACTGGACCAGCTAGCCACAATAAGATTCATCCAACTAGGTATCTTTCTACACCATAGGAAGGTGACCACAAATGCAAGTTTTTATAGACGAATCTACAGCTAGCGTGGCCGTGACGAACTCTAGCTCAAGTCCCCTCAAAGCCGTTAACATGACTCACTCAAGATATTAACAAAAATCTAGCAATTAGCAAAGGGAAACAAGATATTCACGGCGACAAAATGCAGCTGCTTCGTTATTGAAACAACAAAGAACTCGAACCGAACTCCTGATATAGAACACAAACCAAACAGCTGATATAGGTCACAGTTAAACCATACAGCTGATATAGGTCACAGTTAAACCATACAGCTGATATAGGTCACAGTTAAACCATACAGATGATATAGGTCACAGTTAAACCATACAGATGATATAGGTCACAGTTAAACCATACAGATGATATAGAACATAAATAGAACAGCTGATATAGAACAGTTAAATGGGACAGCTGATATAGAAAACAGTTAAACAGAACAGCTGATATAGAACACAGTTAAATAGAAGAGGTGATATAGAACACAGTTAAATAGAAGAGGTGATATAGAACACAGTTAAATAGAAGAGGTGATATAGAACACAGTTAAATAGAAGAGGTGATATAGAACACAGTTAAATAGAAGAGGTGAATTAGAACACAGTTAAATAGAACAGGTGATATAGAACACAGTTAAATAGAACAGCTGATATAGAACACAGTTAAATAGAACAGCTGATATAGAACACAGTTAAATAGAACAGCTGATATAGAACACAGTTAAATAGAACAGGTGATATAGAACACACTTAAATAGAACAGCTGATATAGAACACAGTTAAACCTTACAGATAAAACGTTGGGGATTTTTAAACCACTAGATATAGAAATGTTGATTAAACGTAATGAAACTGGCCTAGCATCTACAGAAAGTATCAACCAATTTGCTATGGTTGTGTAGGCTAGCGATCCGCAGGTATTAACAACCTGACTGATCGGGCAGTTCTCCAGAAGACTGGCCCCCAGGCCCGGATCCGAGAGTAAAACTCTGGAAACCGGTTACAGGTAAGTCGCAGGTAATATCAGACGAACCGTGGCTAGAGAGCGCGGTCAAACAAATGCAGTCAAGGGCGGGTTATTGACAACTTAAATTATGATAACTTTCCAAAGAAGGAGGCCACGACAGAGGTGCTACTCTACACAACATTTAAACTGTACATACATAGTTTACAATCCCTTCCACTAATAAGATAACAGTAAATGATCTCTGCATATTTCCTAGTGTAGATGTCTCGCCTGTCTTGAGTACAGCTACGAGAACATCAGTACTCTAGTTACCTGTTAGCCGAGGTATCAGTATCAGTATCAACCAGTATCCGCTAACTTTGATATATCTTTGATGAGTTCTGAGAGTTTTTCTACTCCCAGACCCAGGTATCAGCCTAAAACTGTGTATCGATTACCACAAAATTTTTGACATCGTCCGATCACTAGTTCTAATATTGAAAAATTAGACACATGTACAACATCTGGGTATCTTTATTTGTAGACGTTTCGCCATCCAGTGGCTTTATCAGTATAATACAATGATATAATGTGAAGACTAGAACTGTATTCATAAGACGAAAATTCATCTGTCTTAGAGATGGTGAAGAGCACCGTAGTCTTCAAGACTACTGTGCTCTTCACAAACTGAGGGACTGATTACCTCGTCTTTTGAATATAGTTCTAGTCTTCACATTATATCATTGTATTGTATTGATCAAGCCACTGGTTGACGAAACATCTACAAATAAAGATACCCCTGGGTCTGGGAGTAGAAAAACTCTAATAACTCATCAAAGATATATCAGAATTAGCGGATACTGGTTGATACTGACACTGATACCTCGGCTCACCGGTAACTAGAGTATTGATGTTGTCCTCGTAGCTGTAAGATAAGATAAGATAAGATAAGATTTCGTTCGGATTTTTAACCCCGGAGGGTTAGCCACCCAGGATAACCCAAGAAAGTCAGTGCGTCATCGAGGACTGTCTAACTTATTTCCATTGGGGTCCTTAATCTTGTCCCCCAGGATGCGACCCACACCAGTCGACTAACACCCAGGTACCTATTTGCTGCTAGGTGAACAGGACAACAGGTGTAAGGAAACTTGTCGAAATGTTTCCACCCGCCGGGAATCGAACCCGGGCCCTCCGTGTGTGAAGCGGGAGCTTTAGCCACCAGGCCACCGGGCCACCCAAGACAGGCTATCTTAGTAGTGGAAAGGAAATAAGTCCTTAGCAGCTGAAGGGTCTACTGTATGAGAAGGGGTTGCGAAGGGGTCCCCATAACAATTGAAGTTTCAGGGCACCAAAAATGTAGGTCCGCCACAGCCTTTAGGAAGACAGTGCTGGGATTTACCAGATTCCTTGTGGAGGTTTCAAGACAAACGGAATAAGTTAGGTTAGGTAAAGTTTGTCAGGAAAAAGGATAGGTGACCTGAATACATCGACTCCAGGCTGAGGGACTGATTACCTCAAACTCCTCCACACATCATACATAATTATTATTTTCTTGCTTTTATTATCATTCCCTTTTGCTACCATTGTAACCATAGTTCTTAAAAGCTTCAAAAAATGCAAAACTTGTCTCAAAATTTAGTTTACAGTGTATATATATATATATATATATATATATATATATATATATATATATATATATATATATATATATATATTATATATATATATATATATATATATATATACTTTTTTCTTAGCACACCGGCCGTCTCCCACAGAGGCAGGGTGACCCGAAGAAGACGAAGAAACACTTCTTTTTAAATTTAGTAATTTATACAGGAAGTCACTAGCCTCTTGCTCCCGGCATTTTAGTCGCCTATTACGACACGCATAGCTTACGGAGGAAGAATTCTTTTCCGCTTCCCCATGGATGCAGTGTATATATATGTAATAATAATTTATATCATAGATAAATATTTTTGAGATGTAAATACACAGATAACAGCTAACATTATTTGTGTATTGGTCCAGTCACGATATTGTGCTTTTTTTGTTGTTTTTTGAGAAGATGTGAAGTTGTGTTTTCTTGTTTGCTTTCCGATTTTACAATAAATTTGATTTTATCTCGTGAAACTTTTCGTAGACCCTAAAAATTTCATAGGCGCTAAGCACTGTGCTTATCGTGCCTAATGTATGATACGGCCTACCATAGTTCCCACTTACTGCTTGTGTGTGAGGTTGCCTGCACCCCAGTAGGCCGGTTGCAGTGCTCCTGCTTTCTGATGTCCTTATATTTGTTGATATTAAAATACCATGTACTGTTGAGAGAGGAAGAGAGAGGGGGAGAGAGGGGGGGGAGTAAAGGGTTGGCAGTCAAGAGATCAGGGGTACTGGCTGGTCCACTTTGTTGCTCCACCAAATAACGGAACACTCTTCCCCCTCCCTGAATATTTAATTCCCCCAATCCCCTCCTCACCCCTTCTCTACTCTTCCTATCCCTCGTCCTCCGTTCTCTTCCCCTCCCCACTTTCAATATTTAATTCCCCCCCCCTCATAATCCTCTTCCTGTCCCCCTCTCTTTCTCCGAGCCTGTCTACCTCCCCTTCTGTTCTCTTTCGTTCCTCTCGCCTCCTCTCACCTCGTCCCTTCTCTTGTCTCCCCTTCCTTTTCCTCCACGCAGGGCTGCAGACAATCTCTACTCTATTTGTGTATATGGATTTCAGTAAGGCTTTTGATAGAGTTCCACATCAGAGACTATTTGGGAAAATTAAGGCACACGGAATAAGAGGATAATTTTTTTCCTGGATGAAGGCGTGGTTAACAGATAGGCAGCAGAGAGTTTGCATAAATGGGGAGAAATCTGAGTGGGGAAGCGTCACGAGCGGTGTTCCACAGGGGTCAGTGTTGGGCCTCCTGTTATTCACAATCTACATAAACGACATAGATTAGGGAATAAATAGCGACATAAGCAAGTTTACCGATGACACCAAAATAGGCCGACGAATTCATTCTGACGAGGACAGACCACTCCAGGAAGATTTGAATAGACTGATGCAGTGGTCAGAGAAGTGGCAGATGCAGTTTACTACAGACATATGCAAAGTTCTGAACAATGGGCAGGAAAATAGCCATGCCACAAGGATTTGGGAGTTCTGGTTAGCAGTAATCTAAAACCAAGACAACAGTGCGTAAGTGTTCGCAATAAAGGGAACCGAATCCTTGGCTTCATATCAAGAAGCATAAATAATAGGAGTCCTCAGGTTGTTCTTCAGCTCTATATAGCCTTGGTTAGGCCTTTAGATTATGCTGCACATTTTTTGTCACCGTATTACAGAATAGATATAAATGCTCTGGAAAACGTACAAAGGAGGATGACAAAGTTGATCCCATGTATCAAATATCTTATTGTGGCAACGTTTCGCTCTCCAGGAGCTTTATCAACGGTTTGATAAAGCTCCTGGAGAGCGAAACGTTGATACAATAAGGTATCACAAATCTTCCATATGAGAGTAAGACACATGTGCAACATCTGGGTATCTTTATTGTAGACGTTTCGCCATCCAGTGGCTTTATCAATAGGTCTGAGGACATGTACATAACCTTCACGACTACGACACTACTACTACAACTAACCCATCTCTTTGGGAAGGACCTACTTCCACTGGGGAATCCCGCCTACCAGTGAATATGCCCTCGTCTGCTACACCTGACGTTACTATATAAGCGCCAGGATTCTTTCTTCTGCTTCAGAATCTCCACGACTATGGTGCTGTTCGCACCTACTCCTAGGTTGAGGGACTGATTACCTCATCTTCTGTACATAGTTCTACTGTCTTCAAGTTATGTCCTAGAATTTGTATTGATAAAGCCACTGGATGGCGAAACGTCTACAATAAAGATACCCAGATGTTGCACATGTGTCTTACTCTCATCTTGTCGGTATTATATACCATTCGTACACTTCCATATGAGGATAGACTGAGGGCCCTGAATCTGCACTCTAGAAAGGCGTAGAATTAGTGGGGATATGATTGAGGTGTATAAATGGAAAACAAGAATAAATAAAGGGTACGACATTGTGTAGTTTTAAAAATAGGTTAGATAAATACATGAGCTGGTGTGGGTGGGTGTGAGTTGGACGTGACTAGCTTGTGCTAGTAGGTCTGATGCCGTGCTCTTTCTCAAGTGAATGTGACCTGACCTAACTAGGTTGGGTCATTGGCTTAATCCGGTGGTAGACTTGGACCTGCCTCGCATGGGCCAGTAGGCCTGCTGCAGTGTTCCTTCTTTCTTAAATTATTCTCTCCCTTTTCTCCACCTCCCTACCTTTGCTTGCAACCTGTTCCTCTATTGTTCCCGGTTTTCTTATTTTTTCCCCTGCTATTATTATTATTATAATCAAAAAGAAGCGCTAAGCCACAAGGGCTGTACAGCCTCCCCTGCTGTGTTTTCTGTCTTGTGTGTTCGCTCTACCATCATGGTCCAGTCTTCACCAAAACCTTCACTTAACAGAGTAACGTTACGATGATGTGTCGCTCCCTCCTGAGCCATTGTCAAGTCACAACTGAGAAAGTAAGAGGCGGAGGTCAGAAGACAATATAGGGAGAGGAGGAAGAGGAGCACGATAGTGGTAGTAGTAGTAGGGAGTATGTAGGGAATAGGTATGACAGGGATCAGCAGGGAGTGAGCCCAGTTACTGCTAGTTAAGAGGCCGGACCAGGAGCTAAGCTCAGATTGGTAGATAAGACACATAGGCAACAGTTAGGCAACTTTATTCCGAAACGTTTCGCCTACACAGTAGGCTTCTTCAGTCGAATACAGAAAGTAGGCAGGAACAGTAGAGATGTGAAGGCGATGTAATCAGTCCATCACCCTTGAAGTCGTAGAATTTGAGGTTGTCAGTCCCTCAGCCTGGAGAAGCTCAGTTCCATAGTCAGGAACTATCTGAAGATCAAGCGACACTGCGGAGACTTAAATACTGTCGGAAGGAGAGGTGCAGAGTAGTAGTGGTAGTGAGAATGTAGCCACTGACAGGTCATGTCCCTCTCAGATCCAACAACCTTTTCAAGTGAGAATTGTTGGATCTGAGAGGGACCTGACCTCTCAGTGGCTACATTCTCACTACTACTACTACTCTGCACCTCTCCTTCCGACAGTATTTAAGTCTCCGCACTGTCGCTTGATCTTCAGATAGTTCCTGACTATGGAACTGAGCTTCTCCAGGCTGAGGGACTGACAACCTCAAATTCTACGACTTCAAGGGTGATGGACTGATTACATCGCCTTCACATCTCTACTGTTCCTGCCTACTTTCTGTATTCGACTGAAGAAGCCTACTGTGTAGGCGAAACGTTTCGGAATAAAGTTGCCTAACTGTTGCCTATGTGTCATATCTACCAACCTGTCGGTATTGTATACCATTTTGATGTTCAGCTAAGCTCAGACTCGACCCCCTGCACCACAAATAGGTGAATCGACTCCTGCAACCTCATATAGGTGAGTACACTCTCTCTCTCTCTCTCTCTCTCTCTCTCTCTCTCTCTCTCTCTCTCTCTCTCTCTCTCTCTCTCTCTCTCTCTCTCTCTCTCTCTCTCTCTGTCTCTCTGTCTGTCTCTCTCTCCTCTCTCTCTCTTCCTTTCAGCCACATAGACACCTAGCAAGCCAAATGTCTTTCGACAAGTGCCTTTGATAACTAGTTACTACTACTACTACTACTACTACTACTACTACTACTACTACTACTACTACTACTACTACTACTACTACTACTACTACTACTACTACTACTACTACTACTACTACTACTACTACTACTACTACTACTGCTACTACTACTACTACTACTACTACTGCTACTACTACTACTACTACTACTACTACTACTACTACTGCTACTACTACTACTACTACTACTACTACTACTACTACTACTACTACTACTACTACTGCTACTACTACTACTACTACTACTACTACTACTACTGCTGCTGCTACTACTACTACTACTACTACTACTACTACTACTACTACTACACAAGAGAAGACAAGAGCCTGGGCATGAACATCACACCTTTGATAAGTGTAAGATCTGCTTTAAGAAAGTTAAACAGGCTTCATGGAGAGGTTGCAGTCCTCGTGTATACAGCACCAGCGTGAAGCCTACACCTAGTCCAGCACATGAAGAAGCTTGATAAAGTAGCTTACCTTCACGTTAATCTCAGAGGCAACAAAAGTGAAAAACTAAGTAAGCAAAGCTTCCGAGTCTTTCATCTGCTCTTCAAGACGTCTTGAGGGAGACGATGGATCCTAAAGACGTACTGCCGACTTGTAGAACGAGCTTTTATTCGGGTCAAGCTCTGTGTAAAGCTTCATCAAGTGTGAATATGATAATGGTATAGAGTACTGACATGTTGATAAGTAAGATATATATGCAACAGTTTCGGAATAAAGATACCTAACTGATGCTCATGTGTCTTATCAACAATTCATCAAGTCACGACTTAATACAGCTCTATATTGAGCGAAAAGTTGCCCCAATGAAGCTTTTACTGCAACTTGTGTTTTCTTCAAGGGAGGAACGTAAGCTTAGAATCCTGATAAAATTAATAGGATTTCAATGGAAAAAAGTCACTGACTTTTTTGGGCTTCCTAGGTAATTTACACATATGTATGATAATTGTAATTACGTGGTGTTAGTCTGCTAGTTTGACGTTATTGTGAAATTATTATACCTTAATATTTGGTGTCAGTCTGAATGTCTAGTGTTATGTTGACGTGTGTGTCTGACTACCTGTGGCCATGTCTAATACTGTTGACAATGCTGCTGGCTTCCCTGTTTGCCTGTCCTTCACTCCCTGCCCATGTCTCCCTATGTTTACATTCAGCATTGCTGGCAGCGCAAGTTATTCTTCAGCCTTCCTCTTTCTTTTCTAAAGTTTCATTACATTGTTTTTCTTGGTTTCATTGTTGTGATTTTTAAGCATTTCCGTAATCTGTTTTCCCTTTTGCCTCTCGATAGATTGTTTACTGTTAATGTGAGGATTACGTAACCATAATCGTCCATCGGGAACCCCAACAAACAGGCAGGAGAAAAGAAATCACGGGAATTAATATCAGTACGTTAATGAAAGAGAAACAAAGAATATACATTGTTACTGAACAAGCGTAGATACACCGGGAGTACGAGCTGCCTTATTCTGTGAAGAATAAAAAGGTACAATACCTTGAATAGGACAATAATCATTAACCGAAACGCCGTCATAAGTTTCTCCTATGTCCGGGTTATTGTGTACCTTGTTCTATATGATACCTACTTTGTGGAAACAAAATATAGCTATGTTTGCTTGTTATATTCCCTCACACAGGGTGAGTTTCTTACACAGGACAATGGAATTTGTCATCTTGGAGCTGGGAGACTAAAAATGCCATGAAGATATCGTCAAACACTGCTCTCAGCCTGGCTGGTTTCATTCCAGCAGGACTGTAGTTACAGTTACTCGGAACATCTCAGAAAGTTCAGAGATTTACCTACACGAACATAGGTTGAGAGATACTTGTATTACAACACTAGAAGACCGCCGGACCGGAGGAGACTTGATCACAACTTACAACATACTCAGAGATATAGACAAAGGTTAAAAGAATGAAAAAAAAAAACTAACCTACTCTGTCCTTTTGAGATATAACGTATCTCAATATTCTTATTACTTCTACTACCACTACAACTACTTCTATGGCCATTACTTGACAAAGGTGTTAGAGACAAACTATTCGTGATAGAAGAAAGTAAAAAGATGGTAAATTAGCAGTTCAAAGGAGCCAGAGGGGCGTATAAGTTTTATACATGAGTTAAAGTTTAGTATCCGTAGGCTGGTTGAATTAGATGAAAAGTTAAGTCGATATACATATTGTGTATATCGAGTCTTTTTTGGCTGCTCTTCTGATTATGTATAATTGATCAAAGGGATAAAAACGTGGAAGGACAAGGACAGCTTCTAAGACCTGGTCAGGCAAACATGTAGTCATGTAAGTGTCTGCTGGAGATTAACTCGAGCGAATGCAAAATCATAAAAATAGGGGAGGCAGAAGGAAGACCTGAAAAGAACAGCTGGGGGTAAACCTGCAATAATAGACAGAGAGAACCTTGGAGTGAATATCACACCAAATATATCACCAGGGCTGCACATAAACCGCGTAAATAGGCTAGCACATGTGAGAGTAGTAGCTCTCACATACCACTCAGGGACAGTAAGAAAGATTTCTGCTGGATATATTACACGACGTACGTAAGGGTTATCATAGATAATACATCCCCAGCGTGGAATTCTTCCCTGATCAAGCGTGTGTACAAATTAGAAAACGTTCTAAGGCGTGTAGCTAAACTAATCCTAGAATTAAGAATGAACTTTAAAACTAAATGTGACTACCATAGACAAGAGAGAATCGTAGGGAAGCATCATGACTAACGTTATTCTATAAGAAATTCATTTGTTAGCAAGGGATATAGTTCGAGACATGGAAACCAGGTACAAGGGAAGTGCAGGTGAAAATTAAAGACTCGGATGAACTACGAAGGACTGAGCTAGAGAACGAGATGATGGAAGCATCAGTCATGCACAGTTTCATTATTCAAACTGATTTTTTTTATTATTCTAATGTGGTACAAACATAATTTAGTTTACAAGCAATAAAACATAGACACAAAAGAAGGCTACTAGTATACAATTCATTTTGGGCTAACTAATCCAAGTGCCTAAAGACGACTTAAGAATTAGACATAGACTGTTAGGTAAGATCTCGTGCAGTTAACTGCAATTATATATGCACAATAAGCAAGGTAGCAGATGAACAAATGGTACAGTTTTAAAAGTATGACTTATTATTTCATGTCAGCTACGACCCCTGAGGCCAGAACTCTGAGAGTGTTGTGAGGTTGACTAAGAGGTGGGGTCAGCAGCAGTCTATCCTCCCTCACAAACACAAGATCTGTACAGCAGTCTGTTGTCCCTCACAAACACAAGATCTGTACAGCAGTCTGTCGTCCCTCACAAACACAAGATCTGTACAGCAGTCTGTCGTCCCTCACAAACACAAGAAGATGAGTACAAAGTGAGCACACAAGATGGAACACCACTGTTAATGTGTGTACACTGTGATTTGGCCGCTGTTCTTACTAAAGTTCACCTGATGATCAGGTCTGTTCTTGCCCCTTCCCTCCCCCACCCTCTCGCGTTCCCTAGATCAGGTCTTGCTCACCTCCCCGCAAGGTGAACACGCAACCCAGCACAAATGAAGTTCCTTCTATTTTCTCAAGTAGCACAGTTAAGTGGCAAAACTAATATGACATATCTATCTTCCCATTGCATATTTCTGGATTATATTTACTTATTTGCTTACTCATGCACACGCAAGCAGCTATAAAAGTATATAAAAGACACAAAAGACATTTTCCTAACACCAACATGGATAACAAGATGGCATGGTTATAAATTTAAAAAAATGAATAGGTACACAAAGTATGCAAAAAAAAAAAAAAATCCTTCGCAAGAGTGGTAGAACAATGTTAGGAGTTACTAGAGGAGGTAGTAAGTGCTACAACCACTAAACAGTGTAGAACACGTACCCTTAAAGTGGATAGGCCACTAACCTTTTAAAACCCCACCTACCCCTCCACCCTCCCGAACCTTTCCTACATTCCATCCTTACCCATCCTTCTTCCTCCCCCCCCCCCCCCATCTTACCAAAGCTCTGGTCAGAACCTCGTAACCTCGTAAGTGACACCGAGATATTAGCTGTATACTTGTAGCTACAAATTGGTGACCAAACACACGGGACGAAGACTTGGATAAAATGAGCTTAAATTGATAGATAATAGATTCTAATGTAGATAAGAGCCATGTAATGGTAACGAAGAGAACGATAACTCGGCCCATTACCTGTCTAATGAGTAACAACAGCCGTGTCAGAGTAGCCAGATGAACGACTGCTACCGGAGATCCCCATTAAACGGAATAGTTATAAGCTCGTATGATTTTAGATTTTTGGTTTTGCCGTCGAAGCGTCTAGTTTATTGTGCACCCCCACATCCATCCTTTGGAAGGTAGCGAAAGAGGATATGGATACACCAAAGGCTTAGAAACTAGGCCTCTAAAGGTTAACAGGAGTACTTCTGGATTTATATCTATAGTTGACTTATCTGTTGCAAGCAGATTTAGGAAATTTGCTTAATATATCTGGTATCCATGGTATATCACATAAGTTATTATACTGTCTATCTCTATATTCCTCAATAAGTGGACAGCCAAGTATATAGTATTCAAAACTTTGAAGATACACCAACACTTCCAAACCTCCCATAGTGTTGCTATGTCATATAAATTTCATTACAGTAAAGCTATACAAGAACAGTTTTTCCACTGTCTTCCGTAATAAAGTCTCTTCTGTATTTGAGAAAAGTCTGCTGTGCAGGCGAGACCTTGTGTCAGTAAAGATACCCTAGGTGTTACACATGGGGGCTTATCAGATCAAGACTTTAATAAAACACTGTTTCGTTCATGCTGAGCTTTATCAGACACGTTTAGCCCAGGAGACAAGTTTTATGACCTCCCTGTCCTTGATGTTGGTGAGGGGCTCTTGATTTAGGGAATTGGATCTGTGCTCCAGTTCCCCGAATTAAGCCTGAATGCCTTCCACATCCCCCTCCCCCAGGCGCTGTATAATCCTCCGGGTTTAGCGCTTCCCCCTTGATTATAATAATAATAATATGTAAAGTAAAAGGACACAAGTGCAACTAATGTGACATTTATTGTGGCAACGTTTCGCTCTCCAGGAGCTTTATCAAGCCATTACAAACAATACTTGGACACAGAGGGTATATAAAGGCCTTTATATACCCTCTGTGTCCAAGTATTGTTTGTAATGGCTTGATAAAGCTCCTGGAGAGCGAAACGTTGCCACAATAAATGTCACATTAGTTGCACTTGTGTCCTTTTACTTTACATATTGTCGGTAATTCTACCAACTTTATTACAATAATAATATGACCTCCTTGAACCATCAGTGAAAACTAGATATAATTCGATCGCTGCGCTGTCCGTGAAAGGTGCCCCCTTATTGCGTAACCCCAGCTCTCTGTGCCTCAGTGTACGCTGAAATATCAGTGCCGAATATTGCGTAACTTTATAATGTAGTTAAACTGCGGTGAAGATTTGAAGTTAATCAGATGGAAATTAATTCAATTTTTCAATAAAAATGGTAAATTAGGACATATGCAGTCCTAAACTATGTCGAACTTTTCACTAAGAAACACAAGTTTTGAAGCCAAACTGAAGAGGAATTCTCTTGTTATCTCAGAGGGACAATATCCTAAAATACACCAGCACAGTAAGTTTGAAGCCAATCAGAAGTTGAATTATCACGGTATCAACGCTAAAAAGTGAAGGTAATTAGACGAGACACTCAGAAATTATAGCATGAAAAAGAATATTTACGACTCACTTGCCGCGAGTTCAATTCCCGCCCGTACCGTGGTTTGATATAAACATTATATATGCTTAACGTAGGATAATTCGGTAAAGTGTGTGAGGTAACCAGTCCCTTAACCTGGCTGAGACTGATTACTTCAAACTCCAGATCTTCACTGTTCTTCTTTGTATTGGACTGATGAAGCCACTGTGTGGCGAAACGTTTCCACAATATAGATACCCAAGTGTTGCACATGTATATTACTCATTAAGTTGAAAATTTGTCAACACATGGGTTCTCTCAAACGTTTATATAGACAACACTTGGGTATCTTTATTATTGAAACGTTTCGCCAGATTAGGAGGCACATTTTTCAACATTTCATGCTCCGCCACTGAGGGTTTTGCAAGTTATCCGAACCATTTCAGGATAAGATAAGATTTGTCCGGATTTTTAACCCAAGGGAGAGTTAGCCACCCAGGATAACCCAAAAAAGTCAGTGTGTCATCGAGGACTGTCTGTCTTATTTCCATCTTGTCCTCCAGGATGCCACCCAAACCAGTCCACTAACACCCAGGTACCTGCTTACTGCTAGACGAACAGTGACAGCAGGTGTAAGGAAACATAACCAACGTTTCCATCCATACCGGGGATTGAACCACGGACACTCAGTGTGTGAGGCGAGTGCGTTGCCAACTGAGCTAGCAATGGCTTCAACAGTGTTGGTCATAGGGCGCTTACACATGCGAATTGTTCCAAGAATCTCGCCCTACTGACCGTTCACAACTGCTGAAATTTTAAAGTCGATTGATTGAGGCAGTCTCAGGTTATGATCAAAATGAAAATGGAAAAAAAATGGAGGAAGAAATAAGAAAAGGAAAAAATCAGGCATCGTCTTAAAGGTCTCCCTCCGGGGATGCCTAACTCTCCGGGGATACCTGATCCTCCGGGAATACCTAATTCTCCGGGGATACCTGATCCTCCGGGGATACCTAATTCTCCGGGGATACCTGATCCTCCGGGGATACCTAATTCTCCGGGGATACCTGATCCTCCGGGGATGCCTAACTCTCCGGGGATACCTGATCCTCCGGGGATACCTAATTCTCCGGGGATACCTAACTCCGGGGATACCTGATCCTCCGGGGATACCTAACTCTCCGGGATACCTGATCCTCCGGGGATACCTGATAAATATCACTGACTTTATCAGGTTATGCTAGGTTATCCAAGGTTATCCAGATCTGTGAATCTACCTCTGCAACTACAAATAGGTGAGTACACGCACACACACTTCAGAAGGATGCATCGATGGCTAGCGCACTCAGCTCACGTATTGAGGTCTGGGGGTTCAATCCCCTGTAAGGGTGGAAACATTAGGACGTGTTTCCTTAAGACACCTGCTGTCCATGTTCACCCATCAGTATAATAGGTACCTGGGTGTTAGTTGACTGGCGCGGGACGCAGCCTCGGACAAAATTAACCTAATTTGCCCGAAATGCGGCGTCCTATATAGTAGTATGTCATTGATGGCAGCTATGGTCTATATATCTTATATATGTACTTATAGAAATAAAGACCATCATCATCATCATCATCATCATATCATCATCATCATAAAGACCATCACCATCACCATCATCATCATCACCATCATCATCATCATCATCATCATCATCATCATCATCATCACCATCATCATCATCACCATCATCATCATAAAGACCATCACCATCACCATCATCATCATCACCATCATCATCATCATCATCATCATCATCATCACCATCATCATCATCACCATCATCATCATCATCATCATCATCATCATCACCACGTGTTATGACCACTGGTGTGCACCGTGCACCCCTGACAACGTGACATCCAGCCTGTCATTACCTTCTACACTCCTCACCTTGCACAACTCTCCAGCTTCTGCCGTTTTATTCAGTTAATTCCACACTCGTTGGTGAACAAAATTTTCTTCAGAAAATATCATTTCTTTACGGTGACGTCGTTAATAATAATAATAATAATAATAATAATAATAATAATAATATTATTATTATTATTATTATTATTATTATTATTATTATTATTATTATTATTATTAAGAATAAGAATAAATAATAATAAGAATAAATAGAAAATAATAATGATAAAAAGAAAGAATAATAAGAAAGAATAATAATAATATAAGTAGGAGGAAGAATGACAAGGATAACAAGTGGAAGTATGTATATTAATAGTGTGCCAGACTGGACACATAGTTACACACACAGGTGCTTAAAAAGTGGAATAAGCGAGACAAGGATGTGATGGAATGTCCCTCCACATCACAGCTTCAGAAGTAGGTATGACAACCCAGTCAAGAGAACTCGAGAGGCGGTATTGTGTCAGGACGCTGAGACACACACACACACACACACACACACACACACACACACACACACACACACACACACACACACACACACACACACACACACACACACACCGGACATCATAGCTCTCACAGAAGCCAAGCTCACAGGTATGATAACAGATGCCATCTTTCCAACGGGATATCAGATCCTGAGGAAAGACAGAGGGAACAGAGGGGGTGGAGGAGTGGCACTGCTGGTCAAAAACCGATGGGATTTTGATGAACTGGAGAGAGAAGACAGAGGAGAAGCAAGAGTAGGAACGCTTCATTCTAGAGGTTCCAAGGTGGAAATTGCAATGATGTATAACCCACCACAGAAAGGCCAAGGCAAGAGTATGATGAGAGTAATAGAGCGATGGTTGACATACTGGCTGAAGTGGCAAGAAGGGCTTATACGAGCAGGGCAAAACTACTGACCATGGGTGACTTCAACCACAAGGAAATCGAGGGCTAAGATGATGGAGGTGGTACTGGAAAACTTCATGTACCAACACGTAAGGGACACCTTGAGTAGTGCAGATATTGAGAGCATCACATATGAAAAACCCCTTGGGGCCAGCGATCATGTGGTTTTAAAACATTCGAATACACAGTAGAGTTACAAGTGGAGGGCGAAGCAGGAAGAGCAGGACGGATTAAGCCAAACTACAAGAAAGGGGACTATGCGGGAATGAAGAACTTCCTGAACTTGGTTCAGTGGAACAGAGAACTAGCAGGGAAATCTGTAAACGAGATAATGGAGTATGTGACAACAATATGCAAGGAGGCTGAGGAGAGGTTTGTACCCAAGGGGTAACAGGAATAATGAAAAAGCCAGGATGAGCCTGTGGTCCACGCAAAGGTGCAGGGAGGCAAAAACCAAGTGTGCTAGGGAATGGAAGAAATATAGAAGGCAAAGGACCCAGGAGAATAAGGAGAGCAGTCGTAGAGATAGAAATGAATATGCACAGGTAAGAAGTGAGGCCCATCGACAATATGAAATGATAAAGCAGCGAAAGCCAAATCTGACCCGAAGGTGTTGTACAGTCACATCAGGAGGAAAACAACAGTCAAGGACCAGGTAATCAGGCTAAGGAAGGAAGGAGGAGAGATCACAAGAAACGACCGCGAAGTATGTGAGGAACTTAACATGAGATTCAAAGAAGTGTTCACAGAGGAGACAGAAGGGACTCCAGAAGAACGGAGAGGTGGGGTACATCACCAAGTGTTGGACACAATACATACAACCGAGGCCGAGATATCTCAAAGGCGATGGGGCCGGATAACATCTCTCCATGGGTCCTGAGAGAGGGAGCAGAGGTGCTATGTGTACCCCTAACAACAATATTCAACACATCTGTCGAAACAGGGAGATTACCTGAGGTATGGAAGACAGCAAATGTAGTACCAATTTTTAAAAAAGGAGACAGACAAAAAGCACTAAACTGTAGACCAGTGTCACCGACATGTATAGTATGCAAAGTCATGGAGAAGATTATCATGAGAAGAGTGATGGAACACCTAGAAAGGAATAAACTTATCAACAACAGCCAAAACGGTTTCAGGGACGGGAAATCCTGTGTCACAAACCTACTGGAGTTCTATGACAGGGTAACAACAGTAAGACAAGAGAGAGAGAGGGGTGGGTAGACTGCATTTTCTTGGACTAATAAGGCATTTGACACAGTTCTACACAAGATATTAGTGCAAAAACTGGAGGACAAAGCAGGGATAACAGGGAAGGCACTACAATGGATCAGCGAATACCTGTCAGGAAGACAGCAGCGAGTCATGGTACGTGGCGAGGTGTCAGAGTGGGCGCCTGTGACGGGTGGGGTTCCACAGGGGTCAGTCCTAGGACCGGTGCTGTTTCTGGTATTTGTGAACGACATGACGAAAGGAATAGGTTCCGAAGTGTCCCTGTTTGCAGATGATGTGAAGTTGATGAGAAGAATTCAATCGGACGAGGACCAGGCAGAACTAGAAAGGGATCTGGACAGGCTGCAGACCTGGTCCAGCAATTGGTTCCTGGAGTTCAACCCCACCAAGTACGAAGTCATGAAGATTGGGGAAGGGCAAAGAAGACCGCAGATGGAGTACAGTCTAGGGGGCCAGAGACTACAAACCTCACTCAAGGAAAAAGGTCTTGGGGTGAGTATAACACCAGGCACATCTCCTGAGGCGCACATCAACCAAATAACTGCTGCAGCATATGGGCGCCTAGCAAACCTCAGAACAGCATTCCGACATCTTAATAAGGAATCGTTCAGGACCCTGTCCACCGTGTACGTTAGGCCCATATTGGAGTATGCGGCACCAGTTTGGAACCCACACCTAGCCAAGCACGTAAAGAAACTAGAGAAAGTGCAAAGGTTTGCAACAAGACTAGTCCCAGAGCTAAGAGGTATGTCCTACGAGGAGAGGTTAAGGGAAATCGATCTGACGACACTGGAGGACAGGAGAGGTAGGGGGGGGGACATGATAACGACATATAAAATACTGAGAGGAATTGACAAGGTGGACAGAAACAGAATGTTCCAGAGATTAGACACAGCAACAAAAGGACACAGTTGAAAGTTGAAGACACAGATGAATCACAGGGATGTTAAGAAGTTCTTCAGTCACAAGGTAGTCAGTAAGTGGAATAATTTGAGAAGCGATGTAGTGAAGGCAGGATCCATTCATAGCTTTAAGCAGAGGTATGATAAAGCTCATAGTCCAGGGAGAGTAACTCGGTAGCGGCCAGTGAAGAGACGGGGCCAGGAGCTATGAATCGACCCATGCAACCACAGAAAGGTGAGTACACACACACACACACACACACACACACACACACACACACACACACACACAGAGTCAGTCATGTACAGACCTGAATCGTTGATTCCTGAAAATAAAGAGAAAAATGTATTGTTGCAGGAATGTGTTAGTAAATGGAAACTCGGGTACCTGGTTGTTGTCCAGTATTACTGTAGTATGGTAGATAACAACTATAAAATATTTAAGTCTTTACTCATCCTGCAACACTGCAAGTTCCTGATGATGTGTTGATTGCAACACGAAAGGCCTAGACCTGTCATTCAACTCCTCTTGTGGTTTTGCATTTTGTATCGCTTGATCGATTATTGCATAATATATGTAATTATATTTTCAACAACCACTCTGGCAGTTGACACCGTACCACGACACTTGTCAACCTTCACCACCTGCCAACACACTTAATTCCGCCAAGAGGTGTCCCCCTCTCTCTCTAAAGCTGGGTCACCACCAGTGTTGGAGGTGTGTAAATCATGTTTGTGTCACTGTTGTCTTCTGTGAGTCACCTTCAGTGTTGGAGGTTGTATAAACTATGCTTTGTTAGTGTTGTCTTCAAACATAATACACAAATAACCCGCACATGGAAGAGAGGAGCTTACGACGACGTTTCGGTCCGACTTGGACCATTTACAAAGTCACACAGTGTAACTTTGTAAATGGTCCAATTCGGACCGAAACGTCGTGGTAAGCTCCTCTTTTCCATGTGCGGGTTATTTGTGTATTGTTCCAGTCACAGTATTGTGCCTTTTTTTGTTAC
Source organism: Cherax quadricarinatus (assembly GCF_038502225.1). NCBI lineage: Eukaryota > Metazoa > Arthropoda > Malacostraca > Decapoda > Parastacidae > Cherax > Cherax quadricarinatus. The sequence continues at coordinate 11,848,672 of NC_091373.1, forward strand.
TTCAAACATAATCCTTGTATCGAGACGCCAGCATTTTTATTAGTTTATATGGTCAATTTATTTATCAAATTTAACGCTGTATTACCCCAATAATGAGGTTCATGCACAACACTGACACGTTGTGGTTGGTAGTAACGTGAAGGACTTCTATGTACAAGTTCTACATAGTTTTATTCCTGTAATACTCCTTTGGTATTCCTTGATGTACTGTAGGCTTTTACCTGGTATCCCTGTTCATTCCTTTAATTTGTGAATCAATCTCCAGTGAGGTACAGTGTCAGATGTTTTCCTGCAGTCCAAGAATATGCAGTCGACTCATGTCTTTTTTGCTTGAGTTCCGTTATTCTGCCATAGAACTCCAGTGAGGCAAGACTTACCTTCCTTATCTAAATCCCTGTTAGCTGGCTATGCGCTCAACCGTCTTTACCATTATCTTTTCCAAAACTTTGGACAATATAAATATCAATGCCTTTTGTGTGTCGCCTTGTATACTGGGATCATGTTTGTAGTTGTCCAGCAGCTGTCCCGCCCCAAAGAACTGTGTTATAGGTTAGGGACCCACCACTTTTGATATACTTTTCATATATTTTTTAGTAGTTTCCGTGCTTCCTCCTTTGAGGTTGTGTATGTGTGTGTGTGTGTGTGTGTGTGTGTGTGGTGTCTTTGTGCACATGACTGAGTGTACTCGCCTATTTATGTTTGCGGGTGTTCAACCCCTGCCCTTAGGTGAAACCTCGTAACCTTCATATGACTGATATAGTTCTTCTCTTGCTCCTTGAGTTCTGTTATACTTACTTTTAAAGTCAATTATAGTGTGTGCCTCCACTACCTGGCTTCTTAGCTCGCTCTACTTTCCCTTCACTCGCCTCTTTGTAATGTTTCTGAGGCTCGGCCCTGTATTTACGTTCCACCTGTGTTTCTGGCTCTGATGCCTCCTACCACAAGGTTTCTCTCTAGAATTTGACTTTGTAAAAAATGTTGGTAGAATTACCGACAGCTTGACAAAGCTGTTAAGCTGTCGGCAATAAAAATGTCCCATTAGTTGCACTTGTGCCCTTCTACCTAACATAATTTGACTGTATATTACCTGAAGGTTATATCTATCGGTGTGTGTATCCACTGAGAACACCAGTGTATACACAGATAGTGGTATATATCTAATTATAAATACACTTAGAGTTTACGTTAAGCCCAACGTAAGAGCTTAACCTAGTAAACCAACGAATTTCTCTCTAATTTTATCTGTACCAGTGAACATCTTACATGTTCATGGCACCTGTTGAAACTTGTCTACCAGGTTTACGAGACGTATTCTCAGTACAGTGTTATTAACTACATGCGGCATAAACCACATATTGTCTTCTTAACACACACTATGTGTTCTTCATGTGGTATATCATAACTTTCACACATTTTATATGCATAACATTTATCTTCATGAAATACATCATTTATCATTCACTTCGTTTACTCGTTTATCAAAGTGTTCTTGTAGGATTTACATTATTTTTTTAATACATGATCCTCGCGTCATCAACAAACACGTTCATATTTTTGTATTCCTTTTTGCCAAGTCATTCACATAGATTATAAACGTTGTTGAGGTCAGCACTAGTACTTGTGGCACCCCGCGAGTGACGTAATCCTCCTGAGGACACTTTTTTTTTTTTACCACTTTATCAATACCAAAATCTCTTAATCTTAACATCTCTTAATCTTACAAATTCCAATATTTTGCAGTTTGCAGATAATGAAATTTATCTAAAGATTTCAATGTTGAATATTTTATACAAATGATGTACAGGAAAATGCTAACAGAAAACCTAACTTTTCTTTAGTGTATTTTGGCTCCCCTAGTCTTGTACTCAATTTTTTTTCCTAAGTGTTTCTTTAAGGGCGGAGGAAGATGGGTGTACCGTGGCGCCACTTGCTGTGTATCCCCGACTTTCACAATGTGAAGGGTGCAAGTTTTTTTTCTCTCCTAACTGGCGTCTTGCTGTCCATCATGGGAGAGAGAGAGAGAGATAGAGAGAGAGAGAGAGTGAGAGATAGAGAGAGAGTGAGAGATAGAGAGAGAGTGTGAGATTACTAAAAAAGACAGGAAGATAAGTAGATAAATGGTTGAGAGAACCGACAAGTTGATAAATTAGACACATGTACAACAATAAAGTTACCCAAGTGTTGGACAAGTGTCTAATTTATCAAGTGTAAGAAAAGAGAGGGAGAGATTTCGTATTGAAGAGGTAAAATAAGGCAGGATAACAACCATCCTGCCTCTCCTGACAGTGACCAGCTAGTGGTTTCTTGGCACAAGTCTCTGCTTACATGGTAACTCATTATTAGTAAAGCATAGTAAAGCATATATGAATTTATTACTTTATCTTTATTAATACTTCTCTCACTCACAGAGAGGTGTTCTCAACCCTCATCTTATTGTATGTTTTAATCATATTCCTGTAAAACTCAGTACTGGTATTATTACAGCATTGTCAGGAGAGGCCTTGCTCATGTACACCACTGAATATGCCAGACACAGAGTGTCCTCAGTAATGTGCTAGGTTCATGTCATAACCACGGTCTAGTTATCACAGTCAGAGCTGGATTAAGATTTTCTAGGTCCCTGGGCTACAGGTACTGTGAAGCCCCTGGGTTACAGGTACTGTGAGGCCCCTGGGCTACAGGTACTGAGACTCCTGGGCTACAGGTACTGTGAGGCCATTGGGCCTGCCCAGTCTTTTACTTTCGTAAGGAGTGATTTCTGTGTGCAGATTTGGGATCATTCCTTCCAAGATTTTCCAAGTGTACATTATAATATATCTCTCTCTCCTGCGTTCCAACGAGTACAAGTCAAGTACTTCCAAGCGTTCCCAGTAGTTAAGGTGCTTGACAGAACTTATACGTGCAGTAAAGGATCTCTGTACACTCTCTAGATCTGCGATTTCACCTGCTTTGAATGGAGATGTTAATGTACAGCAGTATTCCAGCCTAGAGAGAACAAGTGATTTGAAAAGGATCATCATTGGCTTGGCATCTCTCGTTTTGTACGTTCTCATTATCCATCCTATCATCTTCTTTGCACGTGCGATCGTGGCACTGTTGTGATCCTTGAAAGTGAGATCCTCAGACATTACTACTCCCAGGTCCCTTACATTATTTTTCCGCTCTGTTGTATGGCCAGAGTCTGTAGTATACTCTGTTCTAGTTATTATCTCCTCCAGTTTTCTATAACGGAGTAGTTGGAATTTGTCCTCATTGAACATCATATTGTTTACCGTTGCCCACTGGAAAACTTTGTTTATATCTTCTTGGAGGCTAACCGCGTCCTCAGCAGATGACAGCCTCATGCAGATCCTAGTATCATCCGCAACATCGACACCATGCCCAGCCCTTCTAGGGTAGGGTAGGTGCCTGAGCCCGAGCCTTTACCTCATAAGACTGTCATTCCCATTTGCCCCCTTGGGGCGGGGATGGCAGACCAGAGAGGCCTAGCTTGTGGCTAGGCCTGGGGACAGTTGGTCCCAAAGATGAGGAGGTACTTGTGCCTCCTCCCATGGGAGACTTAGGTCTCAGACACTCCCTAAAGAGGGAGCCAAGGCCGGGCCACCACTTGGAAAAGGCCCGGGCCGGGAGAATACCGGCTAATATTTAATAATAATAATAATCATCCGCAAAGGATGATACGGTGCTGTGAGGCCCCTGGGCTACAGGTACTGTGAGACCCCTGGGCTACAGGTACTGTGATGTCATGTGGGTTCGATAACGTGAATGGGGTAAAAACACTCACGTAGGATGGTTAGTACGTATAATTATAACGGAAATTATGGGAAGCACCATCAGCCGCCCTGCCTCTCTCTGCTCTCTATCTCAGACTGACCCACCAGTGCCTGCGGGTGAGCGGTGTTCAAAAACATGCTATGGTCAGCAGCAACGTGAATAACAGTCAGTGATTCACACAGATGGTTGGTAGTGAGTCATCTACTGGTAACTGGTACTACTGAGACTGAGAGTGAGACCCCTGGGCTACAGGTACTGTGAGGCCCCTGGGCTACAGGTACTGTGAGACCCCTGGGCTACAGGTACTGTGAGACCCCTGGGCTACAGGTACTGTGAGGCCCCTGGGCTACAGGTACTGTGAGACCCCTGGGCTACAGGTACTGAGACCCCTGGGCTACAGGTACTGTGAGACCCCTGGGCTACAGGCATTGTGAGGCCCCTTGGCTACAGGTACTGTGAGGCCCCTGGGCTACAGGTACTGTGAGACCCCTGGGCTACAGGTACTGTGAGACCCCTGGGCTACAGGTACTGTGAGGCCCCTGGGCTACAGGTACTGTGAGGCCCCTGGGCTACAGGTACTGTGAGGCCCCTGGGCTACAGGTACTGTGAGGCCCCTGGGCTACAGGTACTGTGAGGCCCCTGGGCTACAGGTACTGTGAGACCCCTGGGCTACAGGTACTGTGAGGCCCCTGGGCTACAGGTACTGTGAGGCCCCTGGGCTACAGGTACTGTGAGACCCCTGGGCTACAGGTACTGTGAGACCCCTGGGCTACAGGTACTGTGAGACCCCTGGGCTACAGGTACTGTGAGGCCCCTGGGCTACAGGGACTGTGAGACCCCTGGGCTACAGGTACTGTGAGACCCCTGGGCTACAGGTATTGTGAGGCCCCTGGGCTCCAGGTACTGTGAGACCCCTGTGCTACAGGTACTGTGAGGCCCCTGGGCTACAGGTACTGTGAGACCCCTGGGCTACAGGTACTGTGAGACCCCTGGGCTACAGGTACTGTGAGACCCCTGGGCTACAGGTACTGTGAGACCCCTGGGCTACAGGTACTGTGAGGCCCCTGGGCTACAGGTGCTGTGAGGCCCCTGGGCTCCAGGTACTGTGAGACCCCTGGGCTACAGGTACTGTGAGACCCCTGGGCTACAGGTACTGTGAGACCCCTGGGCTACAGGTACTGTGAGGCCCCTGGGCTACAGGTACTGTGAGACCCCTGGGCTACAGGTACTGTGAGACCCCTGGGCTACAGGTACTGTGAGACCCCTGGGCTACAGGTACTGTGAGGCCCCTGGGCTACAGGTACTGTGAGGCCCCTGGGCTACAGGTACTGTGAGGCCCCTGGGCTACAGGTACTGTGAGGCCCCTGGGCTACAGGTACTGTGAGGCCCCTGGGCTACAGGTACTGTGAGGCCCCTGGGCTACAGGTACTGTGAGGCCCCTGGGCTACAGGTACTGTGAGGCCCCTGGGCTACAGGTACTGTGAGGCCCCTGGGCTCCAGGTACTGTGAGACCCCTGGGCTACAGGTACTGTGAGACCCCTGGGCTACAGGTACTGTGAGACCCCTGGGCTACAGGTACTGTGAGACCCCTGGGCTACAGGTACTGTGAGACCCCTGGGCTACAGGTACTGTGAGACCCCTGGGCTACAGGTACTGTGAGGTCCCCAGTGATATTTTAAGAAGGAAAACAAATAATCACAACAGTCAACAGTTCATAATATCGTGATGTAATAACATACTATAATTTTGAATTTACAGCAGTAACTGTGAATACTTTTCACTCAGTCTCTAGAGGCCCTCCAGCTGGCGGAGGTCCCTGAGCTGCAGCCCCTAAAGCTCAACCGTTAATCCGGCGGAGGTCCCTGAGCTGCAGCCCCTAAAGCTCAACCGTTAATCCGACTCTGATCAAAGTTGTAAAAACAGTGTCCTAGATTCGTGTCAAAACCACGGTCTAGTCATGACAGCTGAGAAGAATGGTGTTCCTAGACGAAGATGTGTTGTCCAGATTTCAATTTGACAATGTGAGCACTACCATGTAAGCGCATACAAAATCACTGAAGTTGCATTAGTTAGTTACAAGCAGACTTGTCATCAGTATAATGTGGGAGCACTCAGTGTTGTGGCAGGTTAGTCCCTCCTTATGAGGCAAGTGTCACACTTGTGAGAATTATTTACCTCGTATCTGAAACATGCGGAGATTGTTTACTGCCCGCATGGACCAGGTAACTCTCTCCCCAAAGTACTGGATATGTACTTTGGGGAGAGAGAGAGAGAGAGAGAGAGAGAGAGAGAGAGAGAGAGAGAGAGATAAATACGTGGAAGATACTTAAGGGTCTAGTCTCAAACCTACACACTACCATAGTAACGTACTGGAAATAAATCGGGGAACGGGTGGATTTAGACCCCGTGGCGAGTAAGTCGTAAAACTCCAGGCCAGTGCGCAAGCCACTGGGCCACTCGCCGTGGGTTGAAGCCCTACCCGTTCCGTGATTTGTTTGCAATCATGCTATTACGATTCCGTGAGTCATGAGTAACGTACTGGAGGGAAATATATGAAAGATAACGTAAAATTAACCTAGTGAAAGCAGAGGCGCCAGGGACACCATAACACAATATTAATTTAACATCCGTAGGCCCAGATTATTTAAGATAATAATGCCAGATATCAGAAATACTGCAGGAACAAGGGTAGAAGTTTTCAAGAGGACAGGATCTAGGTGAGTACAAATAAGCAGCGTGTCTGTCTCGCCTTCAATAGACGAAGGATCAAGCCTTCACCCCGTCTTGCGCTGAATTACCCACGCAGGATTAGCACCTAACATGAATTGTTATTATTTCAAGAGAACAGTGGTTTATTACCTCCGCCAAATGTCGGATCAACCAGGCTGATGGAGATATTATGGGCCGGTGGGTCACCAACAGCAGCAGTCTGATTGACTAGTCAAGCAGCAGAAAATCAGGGTCTTTGATCAGGCTGTGAGATTATTAAGAGTGGCTAGTCTGAGTGGCGAGTACCTCATAAACACTCAGACATGAGTGGCTAACCTGAGTGGCGAGAGCCTCACACTCAGGCATGAGTGGCTAACCTGAGTGGCGAGAGCCTCACACTCAGGCATGAGTGGCTAACCTGAGTGGCAAGAGCCTCACACTCAGACATGAGTGGCTAACCTGAGTGGCGAGAGCCTCACACTCAGACATGAGTGGCTAACCTGAGTGGCGAGAACCTCACACTCAGACATGAGTGGCTAACCTGAGTGGCGAGAGCCTCACACTCAGACATGAGTGGCTAACCTGAGTGGCAAGAGCCTCACACTCAGACATGAGTGGCTAACCTGAGTGGCAAGAGCCTCACACTCAGACATGAGTGGCTAACCTGAGTGGCGAGAGCCTCACACTCAGACATGAGTGGCTAACCTGAGTGGCGAGAGCCTCACACTCAGACATGAGTGGCTAACCTGAGTGGCGAGAGCCTCACACTCAGACATGAGTGGCTAACCTGAGTGGCGAGAGCCTCACACTCAGACATGAGTGGCTAACCTGAGTGGCAAGAACCTCACACTCAGACATGAGTGGCTAACCTGAGTGGCAAGAGCCTCACACTCAGACATGAGTGGCTAACCTGAGTGGCGAGAGCCTCACACTCAGACATGAGTGGCTAACCTGAGTGGCGAGAGCCTCACACTCAGACATGAGTGGCTAACCTGAGTGGCGAGAGCCTCACACTCAGACATGAGTGGCTAACCTGAGTGGCGAGAGCCTCACACTCAGACATGAGTGGCTAACCTGAGCGGCGAGAGCCTCACACTCAGGCATGAGTGGCTAACCTGAGTGGCGAGAGCCTCACACTCAGACATGAGTGGCTAACCTGAGCGGCGAGAGCCTCACACTCAGACATGAGTGGCTAACCTGAGCGGCGAGAGCCTCACACTCAGACATGAGTGGCTAACCTGAGTGGCGAGAGCCTCACACTCAGACATGAGTGGCTAACCTGAGTGGCGAGAGCCTCACACTCAGACATGAGTGGCTAACCTGAGTGGCGAGAGCCTCACACTAAAGCCCTCTCTTAGTACTACACACATATATTTACTAGTAATATTATATGCCACAAAAATACATGTATATTAAAGCTACAAAACATATGCAACATGTGTGAATTATTTAAGTTATATAATTTCTAGGGAAACGGTGATTTTAACAAGGTTCATCTAACTAGTAAACTGTTAACTGCAGTGTACGTCTCTGCCAGTTTACAACAGCAGTGATCTCACAGTTTACACAAGTGTCCATAGTTTACACCGCCAGTGACTACTACCCACACATGGGTATGGAGTGACTACTACCCACACATGGGTATGGAGTGACTACTACCCACACATTGGTATGGAGTGACTACTACCCACACATGAGTATGGAGTGACTACTACCCACACATGGGTATGGAGTGACTACTACCCGCATGGGTATGGAGTGACTACTACCCACACATGGGTATGTAGTAACTACTACCCACACATGGGTATGGAGTGACTACTACCCACATGGGTATGGAGTGACTACTACCCACACATGGGTATGGAGTGACTACTACCCACACATGAGTATGGAGTGACTACCCACACATGGGTATGGAGTGACTACTACCCACACATGGGTATGGAGTGACTACTACCCACAAATGGGTATGGAGTGACTACTACCCACACATGGGTATGGAGTGACTACTACCCACACATGGGTATGGAGTGACTACTACCCACACATGGGTATGGAGTGACTACTACCCACACATGGGTATGGAGTGACTACTACCCACACATGGGTATGGAGTGACTACTACCACACATGGGTATGGAGTGACTACTACCCACACATGGGCATGGAGTGACTACTACCCACACATGGGTATGGAGTGACTACTACCCACACATGGGTATGGAGTGACTACTATCCACACATGGGTATGGAGTGACTACTACCCACACATGGGTATGGAGTGACTACTACCCACACATGGGTATGGAGTGACTACTACCCACACATGGGTATGGAGTGACTACTACTCACAGGATGGATTATAAATGCATAATAAATCTGTCAGATGAAATCTCTCACCTTTCCTGCCCTCCCCTGCCCTCCACGTCTCCATTCTACCCCCTCCTCCTTCCCTCTCTCCGTCCCTCATGACCCCTCCCTCACTCCCCCACATTTCCTCATTACCCTACTGAAGTCTTCCAGCGCAGGCTGACAGATTTCATTACCTCATGTATGAAACTCATCCTGTGTAGAGTGTAGCAGTGAAATCCATCCTGTGTGAGGATCACTCGGTATTAGCTTGTCTGGTGTGAGGATCACTCGGTATTAGCTTGTCTGGTGTGAGGATCACTCGGTATTAGCTTGTCTGGTGTGAGGATCACTCGGTATTAGCTTGTCTGGTGTGAGGATCACTCAGTGTTAGCTTGTCTGGTGTGAGGATCACTCAGTGTTAGCAGCTTGTCTGGTGTGAGGATCACTCAGTGTTAGTAGCTTGTCTGGTGTGAGGATCACTCAGTGTTAGTAGCTTGTCTGGTGTGAGGATCACTCAGTGTTAGCTTGTCCTAGTGTGAGGATCTCTCAGTGTTAGTAGCTTGTCTGGTGTGAGGATCACGCAGTGTTAGTAGCTTGTCTGGTGTGAGGATCACTCAGTGTTAGTAGCTTGTCTGGTGTGAGGATCACTCAGTGTTAGCTTGTCCTAGTGTGAGGATCTCTCAGTGTTAGTAGCTTGTCTGGTGTGAGGATCACGCAGTGTTAGTAGCTTGTCTGGTGTGAGGATCACTCAGTGTTAGTAGCTTGTCTGGTGTGAGGATCACTCAGTGTTAGCTTGTCCTAGTGTGAGGATCTCTCAGTGTTAGTAGCTTGTCTGGTGTGAGGATCACGCAGTGTTAGTAGCTTGTTTGGTGTGAGGATCACTTAGTGTTAGCTTGTCTGGTGTGAGGATCACTCACTGTTAGCTTGTCTGGTGTGAGGATCACTCAGTGTTAGCTTGTCTGGTGTGAGGATCATCATGCAAGTCTTGAGAATGTTAAATTAACCAACTCTCTTTTTCTTCCTTTAAAATCTGGGTTTACGTAGCATGTGATCAACCGCAGATCGTAATTGTGAGTTTATAAGAGTCCCAGGACTATTTTTTGAGTTGATAGGTTCCTAGGCAACTTTGTAAATTGACATGTCAGAGACATAGGTGGTAGAGTAGTCACTGAGTGGAACAGTCTACCTAGTAGTATCATTGAAGCTAAAACCCTGGGTAGCTTCAAATTTAGACTAGATAAATACATGAGTCCTAGGTAGTAGGTTGGTAGACAGCAACCACTCAGGGAGGTACTACCGTCCTGCCAAGTGAGTGTAAAACGAAAACTTGTAATTGTTTTACATGGTAGTAGGATTGCTGGTGTCTTTTTTCTGTTAGATAAACATGTAAGATTTCAGGTACGTCTTGCTACTTCTACTTACACTTGGGTCACACTACACATACATGTTGTACAAGCATATATATACACACTCCTCTGGGGTTTCTTCTATTTTCTTACTAGTTCTTGTTCTTGTTTATTTCTTATCTCCATGGGGAAGTGGAACAGAATTCTCCCTCCGTAAGCCATACGTGTCGTAAGAGGCGACTAAAATGCCAGGAGCAAGGTGCTAGTAACCCCTTCTCCTGTATATATTACTAATTTTAAAAAGAGAAACTTTCGTTTTTCTTTAGGGGCCACCCTGCCTCGGTGGGATACGGCCGGTTTGTTTAAAGAAGATATTAATGATGAGTAAGAGGAGTTGGATTTGAGTGGTACTTGCTCATGAATTAACAGTTTTATCTAGGTTTATTCCTTAGTAGCATTGAATATGGGTAGGGCAAATATTTTGGGTAGTGGGTTTGGGTTTGAGAAGGACCTGCCTAGTTTGGACCAGTAGACCTGCTTCAGTGCTCCTCCTCATGTGTTTAGGTTCTTGTGTTATGGTAGAACTAGAGAGAGTAGAACCCTTAAAAGTACTAACCTCGATAAGCTGCTAGAATTATCGAAATAGGTAAAAGGACACAAGTACAACTGATGTGACATTTTATTGTGGCAGCGTTTCGCTCTCCGGGAGCTTTATCAAACTCCTGACAAAGCTCCTGGAGAGCGAAATGTTGCCACAATAAAATGTCACATTAGCTGCACTTTTGTCCTTTTTACCGAACATATTGTCGGTAATTCTACAAACATTATCACAGCTCCATTAAAGTCAGTGTAAACAATACGAAGATATAATTCACTTAAGAAGGTTAGTGAACAATACTTAGGTTTCTCCTCATTCGTCGTTATGGGAAACTAAAAAAATTCCGATGTCTTTCGCCTTTTTCCCCTCCGAAATATTTAGTGTTTATTTCTGGTGGCTTTTTCTTTGTCCCAAAACGTGATTTTTTTTCTTTGAGTATTTTTTCTTTCTTTTTATATGTACAGATTTCATAAGATTGCATTATGGTTTAAAAGAAGAGTAACACAGTGAAGGAAGCCTTCTGCAGAGTTAGTTTCTTTTATCTTATTATATCATTAAGTGGTCAGAATTACATTTGTTGCAGCTATATATATATATATATATATATATATATATATATATATATATATATATATATATATATATATATATATATATATATATATTTTTTTTTTTTTTTTTTTTTTTTTCAACAAACCGGCTATATCCCACCGAGCCAGGGTGATCCAAAAAGATAAACGAAAGTTTCTCTTTTTAAATTTAGTAATATATACATGAGAAGGGGTTACTAGCTCCTTCCTCCTGGCATTTTAGTCGCCCCTTACGACACGCATGGCTTTCGGAGGAAGAATTCTATTCCGTTTCCCCATGGAGTAGTTATAAATATATGTAGAACTTTCATTTAAACGAATGCTTATTTTGGGGTTAGTAACCCCGCGGGTTATTAACTCAGGATAACGTAAGAAAGTCCTTGAGAACCTTGGGTCGTCCCTTCCTGTTTACTGCAAAGTGATCACGAACAGCAGGTTCACAGAATTGCCTCCCTTTGCCCCAGAAATCATCTCGGGTCGTTTCGGATTTGTGCCCAGGTGTTTACCATATTATTCATCAGCTAAGTGGAAAACGAAATTTATTGGGTGAGTATTGAAGGAATGTAAATGAGTGTGTCACAAGGTACTGGTGCACCGAGGTGAGGCCCCAAGCAGGAAGACAGTGCTTAGTGTGGCTGTATGTTAGTCAAGGACCAGGCAACCACCCCTGCTGCCACATCACCCCTTGTTTCCCCCCTCCATGCCCCTCATCCTGGGGAAGGGGCACACATCTGGCAACGCTGCTTCCCACACTCACTCACAAGTTGACAGACACGTTGATGTTGGTTGATGGGTGTAGTGCATGAGCCCGGAGACCCACACTTGATGCCAGCGGGATGTCAGGGAGATGGACAACCCAACGTGAGGGACAGTGATGGAGAAAGTTATATAACCACTCGCTCTTCCCTCTACATAGGTGAGGGAGGGACACCCACTCCTTCTATGGTGCTCCCACACACTTCATGAAAATTTATTAATGTGTGACAAACAGTAGAGAGAATTTCTACAATGATTCTGTGGACAGTGATGGTAGCGCTCAGGTCACACGCTGAGGGACTGGTTCTGTCCCCGGCATGGGTGGAAATGTTGGGCGTGTTCCCTTACACCTGCTGCCCCTGTTCACCTAGCAGTAAGTAGGTACCTGGATGTTACCCGACTGTTGTGGGTCACATCCTGGAGTTGTTAGTATATGATAAACGGTTTAGAAACCGACAAGTTGAAGAATGAGACACTTGTGCAGCATTGAGGAATCTTGATTGAGGAAACGTTTCGCCAGCCAGTGGCTTTGTATTGGACTGATGAAGCCACTGTGTAGCGAAACGTTTCCTCAATAAAGATTCTCAAATATTGCACTGGTGTTAGCGCAGCAGCTTGGAAATGAGCTGAGATAACAGTTCTTAACCTGTAAATGCATCTTTGTATTAAAAAAAGAGATGTAGACTCTGTTTATGATAACTAAATAAAATCAGTGATTTACTTTCATTAAGATCTTTTTCTTAATGTCTAAGTAAACTTGATTTACATTATGTTTACAGATTTTAAAGACGACTCTTTAAATTTTCTTTACTGTTTGTAGTTAGCAATTTATTATTATGGTTATACAGTGGTAAAACAATGAAGAAATAAGACAGCATCAAACAACACAGGAGGTCTGGTAACACCTGCCCTGTGTATCTGACCTTACTGGTAACACCTGCCCTGTGTATCTGACCTTACTGGTAACACCTGCCCTGTGTATCTGACCTTACTGGTAACACCTGCCCTCTGTATCTGACCTTACTGGTAACACCTGCCCTGTGTATCTGACCTTACTGGTAACACCTGCCCTGTGTATCTGACCTTACTGGTAACACCTGCCCTGTGTATCTGACCTTACTGGTAACACCTACCCTGTGTATCTGACCTTACTGGTAACACCTGCCCTGTGTATCTGACCTTACTGGTAACACCTGCCCTGTGTATCTGACCTTACTGGTAACACCTGCCCTGTGTATCTGACCTTACTGGTAACACCTGCCCTGTGTATCTGACCTTACTGGTAACACCTGCCCTGTGTATCTGACCTTACTGGTAACACCTGCCCTGAGTATCTGACCATACTGGTAACACCTGCCCTGTGTATCTGACCTTACTGGTAACACCTGCCCTCTGTATCTGACCTTACTGGTAACACCTGCCCTGTGTATCTGACCTTACTGGTAACACCTGCCCTGTGTATCTGACCTTACTGGTAACACCTGCCCTGTGTATCTGACCTTACTGGTAACACCTGCCCTGTGTATCTGACCTTACTGGTAACACCTGCCCTGTGTATCTGACCTTACTGGTAACACCTGCCCTGTGTATCTGACCTTACTGGTAACACCTGCCCTGAGTATCTGACCATACTGGTAACACCTGCCCTGTGTATCTGACCTTACTGGTAACACCTGCCCTCTGTATCTGACCTTACTGGTAACACCTGCCCTGTGTATCTGACCTTACTGGTAACACCTGCCCTGTGTATCTGACCTTACTGGTAACACCTGCCCTGTGTATCTGACCTTACTGGTAACACCTGCCCTGTGTATCTGACCTTACTGGTAACACCTGCCCCGGGTATCTGACCATACTGGTAACACCTGCCCTGGGTATCTGACCATACTGGTAACACCTGCCCTGTGTATCTGACCTTACTGGTAACACCTGCCCTGTGTATCTGACCTTACTGGTAACACCTGCCCTGTGTATCTGACCTTACTGGTAACACCTGCCCTGTGTATCTGACCTTACTGGTAACACCTGCCCTGGGTATCTGACCATACTGGTAACACCTGCCCTGTGTATCTGACCTTACTGGTAACACCTGCCCTGTGTATCTGACCTTACTGGTAACACCTGCCCTGTGTATCTGACCTTACTGGTAACACCTGCCCTGGGTATCTGACCATACTGGTAACACCTGCCCTGTGTATCTGACCTTACTGGTAACACCTGCCCTGAGTATCTGACCTTACTGGTAACACCTGCCCTGTGTATCTGACCTTACTGGTAACACCTGCCCTGAGTATCTGACCTTACTGGTAACACCTGCCCTGTGTATCTGACCTTACTGGTAACACCTGCCCTGTGTATCTGACCTTACTGGTAACACCTGCCCTGTGTATCTGACCTTGCTGGTAACACCTGCCCTGTGTATCTGACCTTACTGGTAACACCTGCCCTGTGTATCTGACCTTACTGGTAACACCTGCCCTGTGTATCTGACCTTACTGGTAACACCTGCCCTGTGCATCTGATCTTACTGGTAACACCTACCATGTGTATCTGACCTTACTGGTAACACCTGCCCTGTGTATCTGACCTTACTGGTAACACCTGCCCTGTGTATCTGACCTTGTAAAGTAAAAGGACACAAGTGCAACTAATGTGACATTTTATTGTGGCAACGTTTCGCTCTCCAGGAGCTTTGTCAAGCCGATACAAACAGTATATGGACACAGAGGGTATATAAAGGCTCAGAGTGAGGTGCAATATTAGTGGTAAGTAGTTGGACAAATATTGACTGAAAAGAGAAGGCCTGTTTCAGTGTTCACTCTCTGTAATGTGCTTTGTGTAATATAACAGGAGAGACTATGTGATGCCAGGGTTTACTGTTTTCAGGAGGATTCTTAAGACTTCAGAGATGGTGAAGCTGCCGTTGTTTTGTTTAATTGTATTCGAAACAGCGATCAGTGCTGATTCGAGGCACTTGCGCCTGCGGAAATTAGTTTCTTTGATCACTAATTGGGCGTCTGACCTTATCTGACCTTACTGGTAACACCTGCCCTGTGTATCTGACCTTACTGGTAACATCTGACCTTACTGGTAACACCTGCCCTGTGTATCTGACCTTACTGGTAACATCTGCCCTGTGTATCTGACTTCACTGGTAACATCTGCCCTGTGTATCTGACTTCACTGGTAACATCTGCCCTGTGTATCTGACTTTACTGGTAACACCAGTGTTGTGTAACTGACCTTACTAGTAACACCAGTGTTGTGTAACTGACTTTACTAGTAACACCAGTGTTGTGTAACTGACCTTACTAGTAACACCAGTGTTGTGTAACTGACCTTACTAGTAACACCAGTGTTGTGTAACTGACCTTACTAGTAACACCAGTGTTGTGTAACTGACCTTACTAGTAACACCAGTGTTGTGTAACTGACCTTACTAGTAACACCAGTGTTATGTAACTGACCTTACTAGTAACACCAGTGTTGTGCAACTGACCTTACTAGTAACACCAGTGTTGTGTAACTGACCTTACTAGTAACACCAGTGTTGTGTAACTGACCTTACTAGTAACACCAGTGTTGTGCAACTGACCTTACTAGTAACACCAGTGTTGTGTAACTGACCTTACTAGTAACACCAGTGTTGTATAACTGACCTTACTAGTAACACCAGTGTTGTGTAACTGACCTTACTAGTAACACCAGTGTTGTGTAACTGACCTTACTAGTAACACCAGTGTTGTGTAACTGACCTTACTAGTAACACCAGTGTTGTGTAACTGACCTTACTAGTAACACCAGTGTTGTGTAACTGACCTTACATTATATGTACTGCCTTTCTCATCATTCTTGTTGCTTCACATCAGTTTATAAAGTAATTTGTCAGTTTCTCTTTTTTTAAATGTTTATGAGTATATGTGTAGATAAATAGTTCAGGGAACCACCGACTGGATGATGATTCAGACACTCGTACAACACTTGGGTGTCTTTATTGTGGAAACGTTTCGCCATCCAGTGGCTTCCTCAGTCCAATACAATCTTGATACAGGGAATTCTAGGCTTGCCTAACCTGTACTTCCACCTGTGGATTTTTCCAAGGTGGTTCCGTCTACTACTGCTTCACCTCACATGGCTGCAATATATAATCTCCGCACATATGCTGTATTATTTTCAAGATTGATCGACTCCAGGCTGAGGGACTGATTACCTCTAAGTTCTTTTGATCTTCACCCCTTCTCTGTATTGGACTGAAGAAGCTACTGGTTGGCGGAACGTTTTCACGTTGCCCAGGTTTTTGCACAAGTGTCTAATTCATCATGAGCCTACCGTATACTCTCTCCTGTGTAAACAATTACGGCATCACTGCGCTAGCGGTTCGGTCTCAGACCGGTGGACCGCTAGTGTTGGTGAGGTTCAGACCAACACCATCCTGCCTTGGTTTTAACGAACAACTCAGGAGTAGTGGCCAGACTCACTTCGACAAATAAGAATGGATTGTATGTTTTGGCATAGCAACACTGGTCCAGTCTCAGAGCATTATCTGAGTGTGGATATTTGGCAAACTTAATAATTATTATTATTATCACACTGGCCGATTCCCACCAAGGCAGGGTGGCCCGAAAAAGAAAAACTTTCACCATCATTCACTCCATCACTGTCTTGCCAGAAGGGTGCTTTACACTACAGTTTTTAAACTGCAACATTAACACCCCTCCTTCAGAGTGCAGGCACTGTACTTCCCATCTCCAGGACTCAAGTCCGGCTTGCCGGTTTCCCTGAACCCCATCATAAATGTTACTTTGCTCACACTCCAACAGCACGTCAAGTATTAAAAACCATTTGTCTCCATTCACTCCTATCAAACACGCTCACGCATGCCAGCTGGAAGTCCAAGCCCCTCGCACACAAAACCTCCTTTACCCCCTCCCTCCAACCTTTCCTAGGCCGACCCCTACCCCGCCTTCCTTCCACTACAGACTGATACACTCTTGAAGTCATTCTGTCTCGCTCCATTCTCTCTACATGTCCGAACCACCTCAACAACCCTTCCTCAGCCCTCTGGACAACAGTTTTGGTAATCCTGCACCTCCTCCTAACTTCCAAACTACGAATTCTCTGCATTATATTCACATTATATCCACTGCCTCCAGCCTTCTCCTCGCTGCAACATTCATCACCCATGCTTCACACCCATATAAGAGCGTTGGTAAAACTATACTCTCATATATTCCCCTCTTTGCCTCCAAGGACAAAGTTCTTTGTCTCCACAGACTCCTAAGTGCACCACTCACTCTTTTCCCCTCATCAATTCTGATTCAATAATGGCAACGTTAAATGTTCGGCACTCTGGCAACATTGCTGCTCTTTATGTCTTCAACATTTAACGACGAGTAAACTTACTTATATTTACTTTCCTTTGTGTGTGTGTGCTCACCTATTTATGGTTGCAGGGGTCAAGCCATAGCTCCTGGCTCCGCCTCTTCGCTGGCTGCTACTACGTCTACTCTCCTTGTTTCACTCTTCATATTGTTTCATTCCTGACAACTTTATGATTGAATTTTCAACTTCCAGTTGTGACCCCTTGTTGTTGTGCGTGCGTGTGTGTGTGTGTGTGTGTGTGTGTGTGTGTGTGTGTGTTTGTGTGTGTGTGTGTGTACTCACCTATTTGTGGTTGCAGGGGTCGAGTCCTAGCTCCTGGCCCCGCCTCTTCACCGGTTGCTACTAGGCCCTCTCTCTCCCCGCTCCATGAGCTTTATCAAACCTCGTCTTAAAACTGTGTATGGTTCCTGCCTCCACTACGTCATTTTCTAGGCTATTCCACTGCCTTACAACTCTATGACTGAAGAAATACTTCCTACTATCTCTCTGACTCATTTGTGTCTTCAACTTCTAATTGTGGCCTCTTGTTTCTGTGTCCCCTCCCTGGAACATCCTGTCTTTGTCCACCTTGTCTATTCCACGCAGTATTTTATATGTCGTTATCATGTCTCCCCTGACCCTCCTGTCCTCCAGTGTCGTCAGGCCGATTTCCCTTAATCTTTCTTCATAGGACATTCCCCTTAGCTCTGGAACTAACCTTGTCACAAACCTTTGTACTTTCTCTAGTTTCTTGACGTGCTTTATCAAGTGCGGGTTCCAAACAGGTGCTGCATACTCCAGTATGGGCCTGACATACACGGTACAGTGTCTTGAATGATTCCTTACTAAGGTATCGGAATGCTGTTCTCAGGTTTGCCAGGCGCCCATATGCTGCAGCAGTTATCTGATTGATGTGTGCTTCCGGAGACATGCTCGGTGTTATACTCACCCCAAGATCTTTCTCCTTGAGTGAGGTTTGCAGTCTTTGGCCACCTAGCCTATACTCTGTCTGTGGTCTTCTGTGCCCTTCCCCTATCTTCATGACTTTGCATTTGGCAGGATTAAATTCGAGAAGCCATTTGCTGGACCAGGTGTCCAGTCTGTCCAGGTCTCTTTGAAGTCCTGCCTGGTCCTCATCAGATTTAATTCTCCTCATTAACTTCACATCATCTGCAAACAGGGACACTTCTGAGTCTAACCCTTCCGTCATGTCGTTCACATATACCAAAAATAGCACTGGTCCTAGGACCGACCCCTGTGGGACCCCGCTCGTCACAGGTGCCCACTGTGATACATCATTACGTACCATGACTCGTTGTTGCCTCCCTGTCAGGTATTCTCTGATCCATTGCAGTGCCCTTCCTGTTATATGCGCCTGATGCTCTAGCTTCTGCACTAATCTCTTGTGAGGAACTGTGTCAAAGGCCTTCTTGCAGTCCAAGAAGATGCAATCAACCCACCCCTCTCTCTCGTGTCTTACTTCTGTTATTTTATCATAAAACTCCAGAAGGTTTGTGACACAGGATTTGCCTTCCGTGAATCCGTGCTGGTTGGCATTTATACTCCTGTTCCGTTCCAGGTGCTCCACCACTCTCCTCCTGATAATCTTCTCCATAATTTTGCATACTATACACGTCAATGACACAGGTCTATAGTTTAGTGCCTCTTTTCTGTCTCCTTTTTTTTGTGTGTGTGTGTATATGTGTGTGTGTGTGTGTGTGTGTGTGTGTGTGTGTGTGTGTGTGTGAGCATGTGTGAGTGTGTGTGAGTGTGTGTGTGTGATGTGAGTGTGTGTGTGTGTGTGTGAGCGAGCGTGTGTGTGTGTGTGTGTGTACTCACCTAATTGTAGTCACCTAATTGTGGTTGCAGGGGTCGAAACTCAGCTCCTGGCCCCGCCTCTTCACTGATCGCTACTGGGTCCTCTCTCTCTCTCTCTGCTTCCTGAGCTTTGTCATACCTCTTCTTAAAACTATGTATGGTTCCTGCCTCCACTACTTCACTTGCTAGGCTATTCCACTTGCTGACAACTCTATGACTGAAGAAATACTTCCTAACGTCCCTGTGACTCGTCTGAGTCTTCAGCTTCCAGTTGTGACCCCTTGTCCCTGTGTCCCCTCTCTGGAACATCCTATCTCTGTCCACCTTGTCTATTCCTCGCAGTATCTTGTATGTCGTTATCATGTCTCCCCTGACCCTTCTGTCCTCCAGTGTCGTCAGTCCGATTTCCCTTAGCCTTTCCTCGTACGTCATTCCCTTGAGCTCTGGGACTAGCCTTGTTGCAAACCTTTGTACTTTCTCTAACTTCTTGACGTGCTTGACCAGGTGTGGGTTCCAGACTGGTGCTGCATACTCCAGTATGGGCCTAACATACACAGTGTACAGTGTCTTGAACGATTCCTTATTAAGGTATCGGAACGCTATTCTCAGGTTTGCCAGGCGCCCGTATGCTGCAGCAGTTATTTGGTTGATGTGTGGTTGAAGCCAGCCTGTCCAGGTCTCTTTGCAGTCCTGCCTCATCCTCGTCCGATTTAATTCTTCTCATCAACTTCACATCATCTGCGAACAGGGACACTTCAGAGTCTATTCCTTCCATCATGTCGTTCACATATATCAAAAATAGCACTGGTCCTAGAACTGACCCCTGTGGGACCCCGCACGTAACAGGCGCCCACTGTGATACCTCTTCACGTACCATGACTCGTTGCTGCCTCCCTGTCAGGTATTCCCTTATCCATTGCAGTGCCCTCCCTTTTACATGCGTCTGATCCTCCAGCTTCTGCACTAATCTCTTGTGGGGAACTGTGTCAAAGGCCTTCCTGCAGTCTAGGAAAACGCAATCTACCCACCCCTCTCTCTCGTGTCTTACTTCTGTTACCTTGTCATAAAACTCCAGGAGGTTTGTGATACAAGATTTGCCTTCCATGAACCCATGCTGGTTTTCATTTATAATCTTGTTCCTTTCCAGGTGTTCGACCACTCTCCTCCTGATAATCTTCTCCATGACTTTGCACACAATACATGTCAGAGACACAGGTCTGTAGTTTAGTACCTCGTTTCTGTTTCCTTTCTTAAATATGGGGACTACTTTAGCTGTCTTCCATTTCTCAGGTAGTTGCCCAGTTTCAAGGGATGTGTTGAAGATTGTGGTTAGAGGCACGCACAGCATCTCTGCTCCTTCTCTAAGGACCCATGGGGAGATGTTGTCCGGTCCCATCGCCTTTGAGGTGTCAAGGTCACTTAAGAGCTTCTTCACCTCCTCCTCAGTTGTTCGTATGTCATCCAACACTTGTTGGTATATTCCCTCTTGATGTTCCCTTCTGTGCTGTCTTCCCACAGCCCTTCCTGTCTCTACTGTAAAAACTTCCTTGAATCTCCTGTTCAGCTCCTCACATACCTCCTGATCATTTCTTGTGAGTTCTCCACCTTCTGTCCTTAATCTGCTCACCTGGTCTTTGACTGTTGTCTTCCTCCTGATGTGGCTATACAACAGTTTCGGGTCAGTCTTGATTCTTGATGCTATGTCATTTTCATACTGTCGCTGGGCCTCCCTCCTTACCTGTGCATACTCATTCCTGGCTCTGCGACTGATCTCCCTATTTCCGTGTGTTCTCTTCCTTCTGTACTTTTTCCATTCTCTATTGCACTTTGTTTTTGCCTCCTTACACCGTCGGGTAAACCAGGGGCTCGTTCCGGTCTTCCCGTTGTTACTGTTGCCCTTGGGAATAAACTTTTCCACTGCCTCCTTGCATTTTGTTGTTACATATTCCATCATTTCATTTACTGGCTTTCCTGCCAGTTCTCTGTCCCACTGGACCTCCCGCAGGAAGTTCTTCAACCCTATGTAGTCCCCTCTTTTATAGTCAGGCTTTTCCCATTCAACTCCTGTTATTCTCTCCACTTGCAGCTCTACTATGTATTCAAAGCACAGAACCACGTGGTCGCTAGCTCCTAGGGGACTCTCATACTTGATGTCCTCAATGTCTGAGCTGCCCAGGGTGAACACAAGGTCCAATCTTGCTGGTTCATCCTCCCCTCTCACTCTGGTAGTGTCCTTAACATGTTGGTGCATGAGGTTTTCCAGCACCACGTCCAACATCCTGGCTCTCCATGTTTCGGGACCCCCATGTGGCTCCAGGTTTTCCCAGTCGATCTCCCTGTGGTTGAAATCCCCCATAACCAGCAACTTTGCTCTGTTGGAATGAGCTCTTCTTGCCACCTCAGCAAATGTGTCCACCATTGATCTGTTGCTCTCTTCATATTCCTCTCTTGGCCTCCTGCAGTTCTGTGGTGGATTATACATCACTGCAATGACCACTTTGTGTTCCCCAGACTGAAGTGTACCTGCTATGTAGTCTCTTTCTCCCGTCTCATCTATGCCTTCCATTTTCTCGAATTTCCATCTGTTTTTTACGAGCAGAGCAACCCCACCTCCCCCCCTGCCCCTTCTATCTTTCCTCATGATCTGGTATCCTGGTGGGAAGATTGCATCTGTTATTGTCTCCGTGAGTTTTGTTTCTGTAACTGCTATGATGTCTGGGGACTTCTCATTGATTCTTTCTTGCCATTCCTCATGTTTATTCGTTAATCCATCTGCATTTGTGTACCACACCTTCAACTTCTGTTCTAATACTGTAACTGTGGTGCGGGGGTTGGAAACAGAGGGATCGGTGTGTGATGGTTGGTTTGGATTGTTCAGTTGCCTTGGGGGTGTCGTGGCTGGAGTCCTTCTGCAGGTGTTTCTGGGGGGTGTGCTTGTCCTTCCATTTGATCTTGGGTTATTCTGCTCTCCTTTTTCATTTCCTCCCATTTCTCCTTTCGTTTCTGAACTCTCTTTCATCATCTTCCTTTCGTCCTGTGTTCTGTCTCGATCGAGGTACACACTCCGGAACTCCTGCTTGCCTCTCAGCCGTGCTTTCTCCTGCAGGATCATGGTTCGGGTTGATTCTGCCTTGAAAATTACTTTGAGAGGCCGATTCCTCTTCTTTGTGAACCACCCAATTCTCCTAAAATTTGCCACCTGGGTCATGTCCCCCTCGCCTATCACCTTCATGATATCTTCAATCGCTTTTTTCTCCTCCTGCTTTCTTTCATCGTAAGTTTCCCCTTTAGCTTCGTCTAGCCCATAGACAAACACGGATCTCTCCCTTTCCACCTCCCACTGTGACTCCCATTGCATCCTCTGATGTGTTTTAGTTTCTTCCGGTGGAGTGTTCCTTCCTTCAGTCCCTTCCCTAGTTATGGCCCCTATGCTTCTTGGTTTGTCCTTCCTGCTCACCTGTTCCTGGCCCCCACAGGTATCTGGTAAGGTCCGTGCACATGTCCTAGTTCCTTCAATGTCTTCCAACCTCTCATTCTGTCCTACTGTGCTCCCTGTGTGTGTGTGTGTGTGTGTGTGTACTCACCTATTTGTGGTTGCAGGGGTCGAGTCCTAGCTCCTGGCCCCATGTGTGTGTGTGTGCGTGTGTGTGTGTGTGTGTGTGTGTGTGTGTGTGTGTGTGTGTGTGTGTGTGTGTGTGTGTTCACCTAGTTGTGGTTGCAGGGGTCGAGTCTCAGCTCCTGGCCCCATGTGTTCGTTTGTATGCGTTTTATAGTTTTCCTTTTCGTGTAAAGGTTCTAGTACTACATGTGTGTAAAGGTTCTAGTAAAATCAGGGTAAAATAATTTAATGAGTATGAATGTACTGATGTAAAGGAATTCCAAGAGATGTGAGGAAGTAGCAGTATTGATGCAGCAACAACAACTGTGCAAGAGATGTGAGGAAGTAGCAGTATTGATGCAGCAACAACAACTGTCAAAGAGATGTGAGGAAGTAGCAGTATTGATGCAGCAACAACAACTGTCCAAGAGATGTGGGGAAGTAGCAGTATTGATGCAGCAACAACAACTGTCCAGGAGATGTGAGGAAGTAGCAGTATTGATGCAGCAACAACAACTGTCCAGGAGATGTGAGGAAGTAGCAGTATTGATGCAGCAACAACAACTGTCCAAGAGATGTGAGGAAGTAGCAGTATTGATGCAGCAACAACAACTGTCCAAGAGATGTGAGGAAGTAGCAGTATTGATGCAGCAACAACAACTGTCCAAGAGATGTGAGGAAGTAGCAGTATTGATGCAGCAACAACAACTGTCCAAGAGATGTGAGGAAGTAGCAGTATTGATGCAGCAACAACAACTGTGCAAGAGATGTGAGGAAGTAGCAGTATTGATGCAGCAACAACAACTGTCCAAGAGATGTGAGGAAGTAGCAGTATTGATGCAGCAACAACAACTGTCCAAGAGATGTGGGGAAGTAGCAGTATTGATGCAGCAACAACAACTGTCCAAGAGATGTGAGGAAGTAGCAGTATTGATGCAGCAACAACAACTGTCAAAGAGATGTGAGGAAGTAGCAGTATTGATGCAGCAACAACAACTGTCCAGGAGATGTGAGGAAGTAGCAGTATTGATGCAGCAACAACAACTGTCCAGGAGATGTGGGGAAGTAGCAGTATTGATGCAGCAACAACAACTGTCCAGGAGATGTGAGGAAGTAGCAGTATTGATGCAGCAACAACAACTGTCCAGGAGATGTGAGGAAGTAGCAGTATTGATGCAGCAACAACAACTGTCCAAGAGATGTGAGGAAGTAGCAGTATTGATGCAGCAACAACAACTGTCAAAGAGATGTGGGGAAGTAGCAGTATTGATGCAGCAACAACAACTGTCCAGGAGATGTGAGGAAGTAGCAGTATTGATGCAGCAACAACAACTGTCCAGGAGATGTGAGGAAGTAGCAGTATTGATGCAGCAACAACAACTGTCCAGGAGATGTGAGGAAGTAGCAGTATTGATGCAGCAACAACAACTGTCCAGGAGATGTGAGGAAGTAGCAGTATTGATGCAGCAACAACAACTGTCCAGGAGATGTGAGGAAGTAGCAGTATTGATGCAGCAACAACAACTGTCAAAGAGATGTGAGGAAGTAGCAGTATTGATGCAGCAACAACAACTGTCAAAGAGATGTGAGGAAGTAGCAGTATTGATGCAGCAACAACAACTGTCAAAGAGATGTGAGGAAGTAGCAGTATTGATGCAGCAACAACAACTGTCAAAGAGATGTGAGGAAGTAGCAGTATTGATGCAGCAACAACAACTGTCCAGGAGATGTGAGGAAGTAGCAGTATTGATGCAGCAACAACAACTGTCCAGGAGATGTGAGGAAGTAGCAGTATTGATGCAGCAACAACAACTGTCCAGGAGATGTGAGGAAGTAGCAGTATTGATGCAGCAACAACAACTGTCCAGGAGATGTGAGGAAGTAGCAGTATTGATGCAGCAACAACAACTATCCAGGAGATGTGAGGAAGTAGCAGTATTGATGCAGCAACAACAACTATCCAGGAGATGTGGGGAAGTAGCAGTATTGATGCAGCAACAACAACTATCCAGGAGATGTGGGGAAGTAGCAGTATTGATGCAGCAACAACAACTATCCAGGAGATGTGGGGAAGTAGCAGTATTGATGCAGCAACAACAACTATCCAGGAGATGTGGGGAAGTAGCAGTATTGATGCAGCAACAACAACTGTCCAGGAGATGTGAGGAAGTAGCAGTATTGATGCAGCAACAACAACTGTGCAAGAGATGTGAGGAAGTAGCAGTATTGATGCAGCAACAACAACTGTGGAAATAAATAACTTATATAAATGTGTTATTCAAGATTTACGTAGTTTAGAATGAAAGTGATGGAGAAGCGGGTAAGAATGCGTATGTATTTACATATGAAAGAAGTGTAGAGGAGATACATTCGTTTGGAGGATTCTTCCAGCCTCGCATGCCAGCACAAGGCCAGGCTTACTTATTGATTGACTAACCAGGCTGTTGCTGCTTGCAACAGTATCACATCAGTATCGCATCCTGGCTGATCTGTCAAGTTTGACGAGGTAGTGGTCCAGTCCAGTCTTGAACATTGTGCAACATTGACCACATATTGCCAGAACAAAGTCACAAGCTTTCAAGAGGAAATTAGACAAGCTTTAAAACAAGGTTACAGGTAAGCCAGGCTATGATGGTTATGTACACCTGCTGGCAGCGAGCAGCGACAGCCCGGTTGATCAGCCAAAATATCAACAGTCTCTAACTTGTGTAGTATATATGTCCTAGCAACATTTATAGGCAGGCTCCTTTGCCAAGCCTAGTCACGTGACCCCCGTTTGAACCAGGCACCTAGGCAGAAGTCCTCTCTCTCTCTCTCTCTCTCTCTCTCTCTCTCTCTCTCTCTCTCTCTCTCTCTCTCTCTCTCACTCGAGCAACACAAGGAGAGGCAGACGTACAGGCTGGGCCCCCCACGATTACCAATACCAGGCCCCGTGGCCTGGCTGGCTAAGCTCTCGCGTCACACGCTGAGGGTCCAGGTTCGATTCCCGGCAGGATGGAAACATTCGATGCGTTTCCTTAAACCTGTTGTCCTGTTCACCTAACAAGTAGGTACCTGGCTGTTAGTCGACTGGTGTGGGTCGCATCCTGGGGGGACAAAATTGAGGACCACAATGAAAAAAGGACAGTCCCTCGATGACTCACTGCCTTTCTTGGATTTTTAACCCTCCTGAGTTAAAAATCCGAACAAAATCTTATCTTACTACAGTTGTATTCTGACAACCATCACATCCTTATGTCGAACCCTGATAAATAGGAAAATATGGTCTCAGACCAGGCTGTGAAAATAGGACTCTGGAAACCAGTAACAGGCATGTTACCATCCTGGCAGAGGAGGGCGCCTGGTATTATATAAGGTCGACCAGTCATACTGAGGGATAATAAGGCCGGATGATAATGATGATTGGTGGTAATTATGGCTGGAGGAGGAGGAAGACGGGGAGGAAATAGGAAGAGGAAGACTGGAAGTAAATAGGAGGAAGAGTGGAAGGATGGGGAATAAGAGGAAGAGGAAGTAGTTATATGTTGTCAAGGTTATACTAGTGGTCCACTGATGTTTATATTATACTTTCACTAGTGGTCCACTGATGTTTATATTATACTTTTACTGGTGGTCCACTGATGTTTATATTGTATTCTCACTAGTGGTCCACTGATGTTTATATTGTATTCTCACTAGTGGTCCACTGATGTTTATATTGTATTCTCACTAGTGGTCCACTGATGTTTATATTGTATTCTCACTAGTGGTCCACTGATGTTTATATTGTATTATCACTAGTGGTCCACTGATGTTTATATTGTATTCTCACTAGTGGTCCACTGATGTTTATATTGTATTCTCACTAGTGGTCTACTGATGTTTATATTGTATTCTCACTAGTGGTCCACTGATGTTTATATTGTATTCTCACTAGTGGTCTACTGATGTTTATATTATTCTCTCACTTTCTACCCTCACTGTTACTACCATCCTTCATTCCCTTTCGTCTCTTCCTCCCACCCTGTTTCCCTCTCTACCTTTCTTCCCCTCTCCTCTCCTCTCCCCTTCCCTCCCTCCCCTCTCTTCCCTCCCTCCCTCCCACCTTTCAATTTCACTATGTTGGGGAAACGCCCCTTTACCCCTACCCTTAAAGTATATTACAGATTATTATTATTATCAATTTTAATTATTATTATTTATTATTATTATTATTATTATTTATTTCATGGGAAATAAGAGGTAGTTAAGTCTGATTCAAGGACGGAGAGGGTAACTCTAACTGCATGGATCAAGAGCCCTTCACTTGTGATCTTGAGGCTGGTGAAAGGCTCTTGAGCCAAGGAAGTGGATCTGCGGCCATTTTCCTTGGATCCAACTTGATTACCTCCCGTTCCTCAGGTGTTGTATATCCCCGTCCCCCTGCGGGTTTAGTGCTTTCCCATGAATGTAACTGACCAATACTTTATTGCTACAGTGATTTATTGTTACAGTAATTTATTTATTGTTACAGTGATTTATTACTTTACTATTACAGTGATTTATTTTGTTACAGTGAGCTGTGAATTTCCTTTTTTTTTTTTTGGCAGGTGTGTATTCTGAGGCAGCAGTGACGGTTCGTGACATCATGGTGCATGTAGCACCATAGACACGTATGTATGTTAACACCATAGCCAGGTCTACCTGGAAGGTATTCCGGGGATCAACGCCCCCGCGGCCCGGTCCACGACCAGGCCTCCCGGTGGATCAGGGCCTGATCAACCAGGCTGTTACTGCTGGCTGCACGCAGTCCAACGTACGAACCACAGCCCGGGTGATCCGGCACTGACTTTAGGTATTTGTCCACCTCCCTCTTGAAGACAACCAGGGGTCTGCTGGTAATATTCCTTATTGTGTTTTCTCTTAGTGTACCAGTGACGCCCCTACTTTTCACTGGAGGTATATTGCATCGCCTGCCAAGTCTTTTGCTTTCGTATGGGGTGATTTCCGTGTGCATATTAGGGACCAGTCCCTCCAGAATCTTCCCGGTGTAGATTATGATATATCTCTCGCCTGCGCTCCAGTGAGTACAATTCGAGCGCTTCCAGGCGTTCCCAGTAGTTAAGGTGTTTGATGGAACTTATACGTGCAGTAAAAGTTCTCTGTACATTCTCTAGATCTTCAATTTCACCTGCCTTGAATGGGGATGTTAATGTACAGCAGTATTCCAGCCTAGAGAGAACAAGTGATTTAAAAAGGATCATCATTGGCTTGGCATCTCTTGTCTTGAATGTTCTCATTATTCATCCTATCAATTTCCTCGCAGATGTGATAGTGGCATTGTTGCGGTCCTTGAAGGTGAGGTCTTCGGACATTACCACTCCCAGGTCCTTCACATTACCTTTCCGCTCTATTGTGTGATTAGAGTTTGTAGTATACTCAGTCCTAGTTATTATTTCCTCCAGTTTTCCATAACGGAGTAGTTGGAATTTGTCTTCATTGAACATCATATTGTTCTCCGTTGGCCATTGGAAAATTTGGTTTATATCTTCTTGGAGCTTTGCCGTGTCCTCAGTGGATGACACTCTCATGCAGATCCTAGTATCGTTTGCAAAGGATGATACGGTGCTGTGGTTTACATCTCTGTCTATGTCTGATATGAGAATGAGGAACAGGATAGGTGCGAGTACTGTGCCTTGTGGGACAGAGCTCTTCACTATGGCAGCATCCGATTTAGCTCTGTTTACCACTACTCTTTGTGTGCGAATGGTTAGAAAGTTGAAGATCCATCTACCTACTTGCCAGTTATCCCTTCAGCACGCATTTTGTTTGCTATTACACTATGGTCGCACTTGTCAAAGGCTTCTGCAAAACCTCTGTATACTAAATCTGCATTCTGTTTGTTTTCCAGTGCATCTAAGATCATATCGTAGTGGTCTAGCAGCTGTAAGAGGCAGGAGCGACCTGCTCTGAAACCAAGTTGCCCTGGGTTGTGCAATTTTTGGGAGTCCAGGTGGTTTGCTATCTTGCCTCTTAGAACTCTTTCAAAGATTTTTATGATATTGGACGTTAAAGCTATTGATCTATAGTTCTTAGCTACTGTTTTGCTGCCACCTTTATGGAGTGGTGCTATATCCGTTGTTTTTAGTGACTATGGAATCTCACCTGTGTCTAAGCTCCTTCTTCATACTTAGGGCCCGTGAGAGGGGTTTCTTGCAGTTCTTAATGAACACCGAGTTCCACGAGTCTAGGCCTGGGGCTAAGTGCATGGGCATGTCGTCGATGGCTTTCTGGAAGTCTAGTGGAGTTAGGGTTATGTCAGAAATTTGGCATACATTGGCAAGGTTTTGAGGCTCATTCATGAAAAAATTGTGTGGATTTTTTTTATCTTTAGACTGATTAGTGACTCGCTGAACACAGATTCATACTGAGATTTCAGTATTTCACTCATTTCTTTGTTGTCGTCCGTGTAGGATCCGTCTTGTCTGAACAGGGGCCCTATAGTAGAAGTGATTTTTGCCTTTTTTTGGCATATGAAAAAAAAATATTTCGAATTTCTTTCAATTTCACTAATCGCTTTTATATCCTCTTGTCTCTCCTGGATCCTGTATGAGTCCTTTAACTTTAGCTCAGTATTTTCCACTTCCCTGGTTAGCGCTTCTTTCCGTGTATCAGATAATCTGGCATTCTTGAGGAGCTCAGTAACTCTTCGTCTTTTCCTGTAGAGGGAGCGTCTCTCTCTCCAGTTTACTTCTTCTTTTCTTTCTTCTTAGAGGAATATATCTTGAACATACTTCAGCTACCAGGAGGTTGGTCTTTTCAAGGCACTGGTTAGGGTCCATATAATTTAAGATACCTTCCCAACATATTTCATTTAGGGCATAGTTTACCTGTTCCTAGTTGATGTTCTTGTTGCTGAAGTTAAATTTGGTAAAGATACCCTCATAGCTGTATGCGCTTTGCTGATCAGGACTTGTGTGCATGAAAGTCTGGTATGTATGTTAACACCATAGACAGGTATGTATGTTAGCACCATAGCCAATTATGTATGTTAACACCATGACCAGATATGTATGTTAATACCATAGCTAGGTATGAATGTTAACATCATAGCCAAGTATGAATGTTAACACCATGGCCAGGTATGTATGTTAATAACACGATGGCCAGGTATGTTAATAACACCATGGTCAGGTATGTTAACACCATGACCAGGTATGTTAACACCATGGCAAGATTTGTTAATAACACCATGGTCAGGTATGTTAACACCATGGCCAGGTATGTTAACACCATGGCCAAGTATGTTAACACCATAGATAAGTGTGTTAACACAATAGCCAGGTATATATGTTAACATCATAGCCAGTTATGGTTGTTAACACCATAGCCAGGTATGTATGTTAATAACACCATGGCCAGGTATGTTAATAACACCATGGCCAGGTATGTTAACACCATGGCCAGGTATGTATGTTAATAACACCATGGCCAGGTATGTTAATAACACTATGGCCAGGTATGTTAACACCATGGCCAGGTATGTATGTTAATAACACCATGGCCGGTATGTTAATAACACCATGGCCAGGTATGTTAACACCATGGCCAGGTATGCATGTTGACATGTAATGGCGACAGTATTGGCACATTTGCTGGTGACCTTCCAGGTGTGAGGTCAGGTCAGGTCAGGTCAGGTCATTGTTTTCAGTGTCTTTCTCTCTAAATTTCTCATCTTCTCTAATTTAATGGATTTCTTCTTCACAATGTTAACTTGATTCTCTAAACAAACTAACAACAACTGTTGGAACAAGGAATTTAAAAGGTACAATTATGTCTTAAAAATTTGTATTGTTCAGTGTCACTCATACTGTGAGTGAACATAGTGCCATGATGACAGTATTGTTCAGTGTCACTCATATTGTGAGTGAACAAGGTGCCGTGATGACAGTATTGTTCAGTGTCACTCATATTGTGAGTGAACAAGGTGCCATGATGACAGTATTGTTCAGTGTCACTCATACTGTGAGTGAACAAGGTGCCGTAATGACAGTATTGGACAGTGTCACTCATACTGTGAGTGAACAAGGTGCCATGATGACAGTATTGTTCAGTGTCACTCATATTGTGAGTGAACAAGGTGCCATGATGACAGTATTGTTCAGTGTCACTCATACTGTGAGTGAACAAGGTGCCGTGATGACAGTATTGGACAGTGCCACTCATACTGTGAGTGAACAAGATGCCGTGATGACAATATTGGACAGTGCCACTCATACTGTGAGTGAACAAGGTGCCCTAATGATAGTATTGGACAGTGCTACTCATCCATGAAGACATTATTGAACAGTGTCACTCGTGCATGAAGACAGTAATGTACAGTGCCACTCATCCGTGAAGACAGTAGTGGACAGTGCCACTCATGCATGAAGACAGTAGTGGACAGTGCCACTCATCCGTGAAGACAGTAGTGTACAGTGCCACTCATCCGTGAAGACAGTAGTGGACTGTGCCACTCATCCATGAAGACAGTGTACAGTGCCACTTATCCGTGAAGACAGTAGTGTACAGTGCCACTCATCCATGAAGACAGTAGTGTACAGTGCCACTCATCCGTGAAGACAGCAATGTACAGTGCCACTCATCCATGAAGACAGTACTGTATAGTGCCACTCATCCATGAAGACAGTAGTGTACAGTGCCACTCATCCATGAAGACAGTAGTGTACAGTCCCACTCATCCGTGAAGATAGTAATGTACAGTGCCACTCATCCATGAAGACAGTAGTGTACAGTGCCACTCATTCATGAAGACAGTAGTGTACAGTGCCACTCATCCATGAAGACAGTAGTGTATAGTGCCACTCATCCATGAAGACAGTAGTGTACAGTGCCACTCATCCATGAAGACAGTAGTGTACAGTGCCACTCATCCATGAAGACAGTAGTGTACAGTGCCACTCATCCATGAAGACAGTAGTGTACAGTGCCACTCATCCATGAAGACAGTAGTGTATAGTGCCACTCATCCATGAAGACAGTAATGTACAGTGCCACTCATCCATGAAGACAGTAGTGTACAGTGCCACTCATCCATCACGGCAGTACATTTCATTCTGGATAATTGCTTGTCTTTGGGACTCGCTTCCAATAATTGCTGGTGAATACTTCTGGAATTAATCTCTCTACACTTCCCTGAGTCAGAAAAGACTTGTGAATCGATTCTCGTTTTCCTTACAATATGTACGATAATTCAGGAAATACACACACTTTACAACAAACCTTTATAGAAAAAGTGTTACACTCTGCACAAAGTGCATACCAGAGCTTGTTCTGTAGTGTGTGTGGTTTGTGTATAGCAATAATAATATTAATAATAATAATCTTTATTTCTACAAGTACATGTACAGGGTATACAGGCCTAGTTGACATCAATGACATGCTACTATGCAGAAAACCGCTTGTTTGGCTGATCATTTCGGGCAAATTTGGTCAGTTTTGTCCCAGGATGCGACCCACACCAATCGACTAACACCCAGGTACCTATTTTACTGCTAAGAAAACACGTCCAAATGTTTTCACCCGTACCGGGGATCGAACCACGGACCTCAGTGTGAGAGTTGAGTGCGCTAGCAATCGAATTACCAGACACTGTGTTGGTAGTTGTGAATTCGGCTCCACAGTACTTCATATAAGGTTGATAGTTAAATTTTCTTTTAGTCTTGGAGATTTTCGAAGATATCTCACAAACATACAGAGAAAATGGAATCGAACCGTGGTACTGGCAGGTAGCAGGACCACGGTTCGAGTCTCCCTTTTATTCTTCTGTTTATTCTCTGACAGTCGTTCATTACGACTCTCCTTGAGTTTGTCTAATAATTTGTAAGAGCAGTCATGTGCGTCTCAGCAACATAGACGCACGTGAATGCAGAGTTCTGCCTTAATTTGTCATATTCTGGAAGTATATTCTTCCGCCATCACCAGACATGAAGTGAGACTGAGGGATCGCAAACTGCTCTGAAGGTCCACCACTGTGTAGGATTAGTGGAGGAAAGTCGCTTATAGTGACGAAGGCTGGAAGGTGATTTTATGCCCCGGGAAAGACAGCAGGACGGATGTAGCTATCATCTCCTCCTCCTCCTTCTTCTTCTTCTTCTTCTTCTTCAGGATACGTGCAGTTTACGTCTTAGAGGTTTCTCCTCCCGGTGACTACATGCACAAATAACCCACACATCGGAGAGAGGAGCTTACGACGACGTTTCGCTTCGACTTGGAACCGAAACGTCGTCGTAAGTTTCTTTCTTCTATGTGCGGGTTATTTGTGTATTGTTCCAGTCACGGTATTGTGCTTTATTGTTCCTTATGACTACATGAATTGTTGTTTGTTGTCAGTGTTACCACTGTTGTGTTAGTTCACTGATGTTTGTTGTCAGTGTTACCACTGTTGTGTTAGTTCACTGATGTTTGTTGTTAGTGTTACCACTGTTGTGTTAGTTCACTAATGTTTGTTGTTAGTGTTACCACTGTTGTGTTAGTTCACTGATGTTTGTTGTTAGTGTTACCACTGTTGTGTTAGTTCACTGATGTTTGTTGTTAGTGTTACCACTGTTGTGTTAGTTCACTGATGTTTGTTGTTAGTGTTACCACTGTTGTGTTAGTTCACTGATGTTTGTTGTTAGTGTTACCACTGTTGTGTTAGTTCACTGATGTTTGTTGTTAGTGTTACCACTGTTGTGTTAGTTCACTGATGTTTGTTGTTAGTGTTACCACTGTTGTGTTAGTTCACTGATGTTTGTTGTTAGTGTTACCACTGTTGTGTTAGTTCACTGATGTTTGTTGTTAGTGTTACCACTGTTAGTTCACTGATGTTTGTGTCAGTGTTACCACTGTTAGTTCACTGATGTTTGTGTCAGTGTTACCACTGTTAGTTCACTGATGTTTGTGTCAGTGTTACCACTGTTAGTTCACTGATGTTTGTGTCAGTGTTACCACTGTTAGTTCACTGATGTTTGTGTCAGTGTTACCACTGTTAGTTCACTGATGTTTGTGTCAGTGTTACCACTGTTAGTTCACTGATGTTTGTGTCAGTGTTACCACTGTTAGTTCACTGATGTTTGTGTCAGTGTTACCACTGTTAGTTCACTGATGTTTGTGTCAGTCTTGGTGGCTGTTGCCAATATACTCTTCAATATACTCTTATTTTTCTCATATTTAGATATTGTCTGCTTTTTTGGTTGTTTGTAAAAGCTGGGTTGATTCTTAAGTTATTTTCTGCTGTGTGTGTAGTGAGAAACGTCTTCGCTCCCTACATTAAAATCCCCTACAGTGTTGTATGGGATTTTAATATTGGTAAGTTCGTATTTTAACTTAGCTCTCTTTCACTGTGATGTTTAAGAGGCGCTTGAGTTTCCCTGTCTCCTAATACCATATTTATCCCCCCCCCTCTATAATCTACCTTGTCCATGATTATTATCGCATTTGCTTTGTCTGCTTTCGTAAGGTGAAGTCCAGGATCTTTCCTTAATTCATGGTATAACTTAACAAATCTTTGAGGACAATTGTGTTGCAGAGATCTGAACTTTGCTCAGACCTCTGTCACACAATTGTCCTCAAAGATATGTTTGTCCTCAAAGATTTGTTAAGTTATACCATGAATTAAGGAAAGATCCTGGACTTCACCTTACGAAAGCAGACAAAGCAAATGCAATAATAATCATGGACAAGGTAGATTATAGGGGAAAAATAACATTATTAGAAGATGGGAACTGACGTGTCCCTTAAAATAGGGAAATAGAAAATGGTGTTTGGTTTTTCGGAAGATGCAGATGATTTTTATTTGTTCTGCAGCTGTGAGCGCCTAGATTAGTGTGTTCTAGCTTTGATATGACCATTATTATGCTTGTTCTAACACTCACAGGCCAGTGTGTTAACACTGAACCAGCTAGCTATGATAGGATTAATCCAGCTGGATATATCTTTGTAAACCATGGGTCCCCAACCTGGGGCCTGCGGGTCGCATGTGGCCTTTCTAGGAAATTAATGTGGCCCTCGCATGAAATTATAAATTACGCAGGCCGCATAGTGTCAACAACACCCTGCGGCCATCATCACACATTTGACCATCAAATATAGCAGACTTGTATAGGAAGGCTGAGGATCACTGCTGTAAATCATACATGGTGTATAGAAATATACCTTGCTGTAGGAATTCTGTTCGAGCCCGCTGGTCCAGTGGTTAGCACACTGGCCTCTGAGTTTTAAGCCTCTCTTGCCATGGGCTCGAGTCCTCTCCGTTCTGTGATTTGTTTACGGTCGTGTTATTAAGGTTTCGTGCGTCACATGTTCTTTATGTAAAACAAAACACGATCGCTTTTTATTTATCATGTTATAAATGGCATACAATGCAGACAAGTTGATTAAAACACATGTGCAACATAAAGGTCTGGTCACAGACCGGGCCGCGGGGGAGTTGACCCCCGGAACTCTCTCCAGGTAACGGTGTTGCTATGCAAAACAACCACTGTGAAAAATACTGAAATTCCAAGCGCATTCGTGATTTCTCACATTATCAAGGATCTGTGAGAAATCACAACACTTGGAATTTCACTATTTTTTCCACAGTGATTATTTTTCATATTATATCACCTGTTTACTGTGATCTTATTGCAACATAGGTATCTGTATTGTCTAAACGTTTCGCATGCTCAGTAGGCCTCTTTAGTCGAATACAGGCGATTATAACACTGGAGACAGTGAAAATGAAGAGGCAGTTTTGAGGTGACTGACCACCTATCAAATCTGAGGGACTGACTACCTCAAAATACCTCTCCGTCTCCACTGTCTCAGGTGTTATAATCGTCTATATTCGATCGAAGAAGCCTGCTGAGCAGGCGAAAAGTTTCGACAATTAAGATACCTAAGTGTTGCACATGGGTCTTAGTCATCACGATCTCCCTTCGTTTACATTCTGTCTCGGTAAATGTCAGCAGAGGACTATGTCATGTTTAGTGATTCATGTCTGACGTCAGTTGTGTCACCCTCACGTCAGTGATCACGTCGGTAAAATAGTGTTGCAAAAATGAGAACTTCTGTAATTAGAGGAGCCAAGTCATCATGTAATTATATTCTTCAAAGACCTGCACACTGTCAGATAGAGAACGACCAAACATCTGTGTCGAGTGAAAGTACTTCCAAACATCTGTGTCGAGTGGAAGTACTTCCAAACATCTGTGTTGAGTGGAAGTACTTCCAAACATCTGTGTCGAGTGGGAGTACTTCCAAACATATGTGTCGAGTGGGAGTACTTCCAAACATCTGTGTCGAATGGGAGTAGTTCCAAACATCTGTGTCGAGTGGGAGTAGTTCCAAACATCTGTGTCGAGTGGGAGTACTTCCATACATCTGTGTCGAGTGGGAGTAGTTCCAAACATCTGTGTCGAGTGGGAGTACTTCCATACATCTGTGTTGAGTGGAAGTACTTCCAAACAACTGCGTCGAGTGGGAGTAGTTCCAAACATCTGTGTCGAGTGGGAGTACTTCCAAACATCTGTGTCGAGTGGGAGTAGTTCCAAACATCTGTCGAGTGGGAGTAGTTCCAAACATCTGTGTCGAGTGGGAGTACTTCCATACATCTGTGTTGAGTGGAAGTACTTCCAAACAACTGCGTCGAGTGGGAGTAGTTCCAAACATCTGTGTCGAGTGGGAGTACTTCCAAACATCTGTGTCGAGTGGGAGTACCTCCAAACATCTGTGTCAAGTGGAAGTACCTCCAAACATCTGTGTCGAGTGGAAGTACTTTCAAACATCTGTGTCGAGTGGGAGTAGTTCCAAACATCTGTGTCGAGTGGGAGTACATCCAAACATCTGTGTCGAGTGGGAGTACCTCCAAACATCTGTGTCGAGTGGGAGTACATCCAAACATCTGTGTCGAGTGGGAGTACATCCAAACATCTGTGTCGAGTGGGAGTACCTCCAAACATCTGTGTCGAGTGGGAGTACATCCAAACATCTGTGTCGAGTGGGAGTACCTCCAAACATCTGTGTCGAGTGGGAGTACATCCAAACATCTGTGTCGAGTGGGAGTACATCCAAACATCTGTGTCGAGTGGGAGTACCTCCAAACATCTGTGTCGAGTGGGAGTACATCCAAACATCTGTGTCGAGTGGAAGTACTTCCAAACATCTGTGTCGAGTGGGAGTACATCCAAACATCTGTGTCGAGTGGGAGTACATCCAAACATCTGTGTCGAGTGGGAGTACATCCAAACATCTGTGTCGAGTGGAAGTACTTCCAAACATCTGTGTCGAGTGGGAGTACATCCAAACATCTGTGTCGAGTGGAAGTACTTCCAAACAACTGTGTCGAGTGGATTACTCCAGCAGATGTGTATTACAATATGTCAAGGAGAGTACTGAGGTAACTTGACATACTCACACTCAGACCAAAGCAATCCTAGAGTAATGTAGCGCCGGCTGTCTACCCTCTACACTGCAGTGGTTCCCAAACTGGGGGTAAATTACCCCCTGGGGGTAATTTAACCATTTTTGGGGGGTAATGGAGGGGTGACAGAAAAAAAGTTATGAATTCTGAAAATCAAGAAAACAATGCGGTACCCGGTATGAGGATTATTGTTAACTTTGTCTTAGTATATAAAGTTGTAAAGTAAACCTATTATAAGTAAGTAATAAAGTTAAACCAAATAACAATAAACATCAAAAACTAATATACAGTATTAGAAAAGAAGAAATATATAGCTAAGTGTGTGGAAACCCAAAAGTATTTTGACAAGTATGCTTCAGGACAAAAGTCACTCAGTAGCCCAGATCGACCTGTCCAGTACGCGTCACTCACTTCCTGAGGCTGCCTCTATTTTACACTGTCAGTTTATCTGTGAGCATCAGCCGAGGTAGACATAAGCTGGTATGTATGTGTACTGCCCTATGCAGTATATAGTTAGTATTTACCCACTGTTACTGTGAATTTGTAGCTATTATTAATTTTATATATAATGTATGTGTGGTTCTTACGTTTTCAATGGTTTTGCTAGGATTAGCAGAGTATGCGAGGCTGTATACGTTCACGTTTAGCCATATATATCAATAATAACAACATTTTGTGAAAGGGGTAACATGCTTTATGTGGCATGTTAAATTGGGTAACAAGCTGAAAAAGTTTGGGAACCACTGCTCTACAGCCTAAACGTGTGCAGGCCGCTGTGTACTGCCTCACATCATGCGTGTTTCACCTGTCTATGTAGTGAGGCGTATTGCATCGCGTTGAGAGAGAGAGAGAGAGAGAGAGATCTTAACTCATAATGATATGCGTCTCAGATTTTTAGTATTTTTGGAATTTCTTTACACTGCTAATTGAGTTCAAAAATTTTCACTATGATAACTTTATGTTCACTAGCAAGTTATCATAGTGTGATTCATAACTTTTTGTTCACCAGCAATAGTTATCACAGTGTTCAGTTGAATGGAATAACGTATTTACTGTTGACAAGGGATGCAACCTTGCAGATTATAATCAATACTGTGAAGCCGAGGACTCTCTACAACATTTATCAGCCAAATAGCCTGCTGACAAACATGCAACACTCCTACCTTTATTGCTGACACACGTGCAACACTTCTACCCTTACTGCTGACATACGTGCAACACTGCTACCCTTACTGCTGACACTAGAGGAAACACACGATCTGTGGGACGACGTTTCGCCTTGCAAAACTTCACCAGGTCACGTGCATTAATAAGAGTACCAGCAAGAGTCCAGATGATAGCCAGGATAGGTGGGTAGGTGCAGTAATAAGAGTACCAGCAAGAGTCCAGATGATAGCCAGGGTAGGTGGGTAGGTGCAGTAATAAGAGTACCAGCAAGAGTCCAGATGATAGCCAGGATAGGTGGGTAGGTGCAGTAATAAGAGTACCAGCAAGAGTCCAGATGATAGCCAGGATAGGTGGGTAGGTGCAGTAATAAGAGTACCAGCAAGAGTCCAGATGATAGCCAGGATAGGTGGGTAGGTGCAGTAATAAGAGTACCAGCAAGAGTTCAAGTTAGCCAAGATAAGTGCAGTAATATAAGAGTTAAGAGAGCAGCAGTGAAGGTGAGAGGTGAGGCTAGGGAGGCGTAAGAAGGGGAGTTCCCCAAGGCTCACAACCTTCCCCTCTCACACTGTTCCTGCTCTATGTACCAGACTCACCATATAAACAGGATACATCTCCTAGACAAAATAAGTTGCTCAGTTCCCAGAAAATTATTTATTTTATTCATATTTTTGGGGAGCGCTAAACCCAAGCGGGTCTTTCAGCACAAGGCGTGGCGGAGGCTTGATCCTCCGTCCGCTAAGCGCGAAAACACAGACCTCACAGTAATGTTGGAGACCTAGCAGATGCACAACGATCCCGTCAGATGGCTCAGAAGTTTGTCCCAGGAGCTGGAGGTTAACAACATCCGTGGTTCCAGACTATTCAGCATCTTACCAGACGATATCAGAAATTGCTGTAGAAGTCTTCAAGAAGAAACTGGAGAAACCACGGTACGGGTGGGGATCGAACTCACGGTAAGTGAGTCGTATAACGCCAGGCCAGCGCGTAAGGCAGTGAGCCAGTATGGACAGTTATCTCCACCTAGTGACTGATCAACCTGGCTGTGATGGGCAGGTGGGCCAGTGAACCGCCAACAGCAACAGCCTGATGGACTAGGCAAGCACCAGGCAAGCCTGGACTGAGACCAGCCTTCGGGAGTACAAAAATTCTCGAAACTCGTCAAAGGTATATCAGAGGTAAAGGCACCCGGAAACTCGGTAAGGTAAATGCAGTGGAGTAAATAATAATATATACAAGGTGTTGAAGGGGGTGGTGCATACTCTCAAGCCAGTAAGGTAGGCTTGTGTCTTGGAGTGTGTAGGAACAAGGTTGTACAGGGAGGTACACACAGTATGTGGGCGTGTGGGTGGCTCTCACACGGGCGTATTGGCGACGCCCACATGGTCGTGATGTCACCTGGCTACACATTATTGAGTAACTCACTGACAAGGAGCTACTCTCCCTCCCTACAGTTGCTGCCTCACGTAAGCATTGTCTAACCTTCCTGTTCCACCTTCAGTAATTCCTCTTGAGAGAACAATGATTCCACTCATTTTATATTTGATGAACCTTCAGTCCAGACTTATACTGACGTTAATGTAAATATTAGCGAGGAAGCTGGGATTGTGGCCGGGACAGGTGGAGGATTGACCCAGGGGTGGGTGGGGCCGGGGATGTGCGAGCAAGGTGATTGGGTGGGTATGGGTGTTAAGGTCTGGGGGTGGGGCTGGAGACGAGGTTCGGGCAGACCACATGTGAGGAAGGACAGTGTGAGGGAACATGTGGTGGAGAGAGGACCTCGCTTAGCTCGGTACTGCTGCCCACGTGTCACCACCAACCCAACCTTCAACACCTGGCTCCTGCAAGCACACGCAGTTCCTCTCTGCTTTTGTAGTGCCACGCTTCTTCCTTACACTGCGAGCAGTGCTCCAGTGCGTCGGTTGGGAATAAACTTAGTGCTCTGCGTCCCTCAATATAACGAATATAAGTTTGGTATCAAAAGTCCGTTTATAAATTGGTTTATAAGTTGTGTGGCCTAAAGTGCTTTGACACAATTGTGAGAGGCTAGTGGCAGCAAGGTAGTGCCAAGACAGACAGGAGGGTGCCACCACCGTCCACCCATCAACCAGCTAGTGTCAAGCAAATATTGCTTCACCGAAGGTAAGCTCTTTTAATTAAAGCATTTATTGAGAGCACTGATGTAGGGTGTCTATCTCCCGGTTAATTGATGGAGGAGCGAGCCTCCACAGTTACCAGTGATGGGGAGAAGAGGTCCACTTCCTTGGATCAAGAGAATCGGAGAAGCCTCCGATATTTTATATTTTGCTATTTGGGAAAAATTCTTCCATGTGATTATATATATATTATATGTATGTATATATATATATATATATATTATATAATATAATATATATATATATATATATATATATATATATATATATATATATAATTATATTGTGTGTGTGTGTGTGTGTGTGTGTGTGTGTGTGTGTACTCACCTAGTTGTACTCACCTAGTTGAGGTTGCGGGGGTCGAGTCCGAGCTCCTGGCCCCGCCTCTTCACTGATCGCTACTAGGTCACTCTCCCTGAGCCGTGAGCTTTATCGTACCTCTGCTTAAAGCTATGTATGGATCCTGCCTCCACTACATCGCTTCCCAAACTATTCCACTTACTGACTACTCTGTGGCTGAAGAAATACTTCCTAACATCCCTGTGATTCATCTGTGTCTTTAGCTTCCAACTGTGTCCCCTTGTTACTGTGTCCAATCTCTGGAACATCCTGTTTTTGTCCACCTTGTCAATTCCTCTCAGTATTTTGTATGTCGTTATCATGTCCCCCCTATCTCTCCTGTCCTCCAGTGTCGTCAGGTTGATTTCCCTTAACCTCTCCTCGTAGGACATACCTCTTAGCTCTGGGACTAGTCTTGTTGCAAACCTTTGCACTTTCTCTAGTTTCTTTACGTGCTTGGCTAGGTGTGGGTTCCAAACTGGTGCCGCATACTCCAATATGGGCCTAACGTATACGGTGTACAGGGTCCTGAACGATTCCTTATTAAGATGTCGGAATGCTGTTCTGAGGTTTGCTAGGCGCCCATATGCTGCAGCAGTTATTTGGTTGATGTGCGCTTCAGGAGATGTGCCTGGTGTTATACTCACCCCAAGATCTTTTTCCTTGAGTGAGGTTTGTAGTCTCTGACCCCCTAGACTGTACTCCGTCTGCGGCCTTCTTTGCCCTTCCCCAATCTTCATGACTTTGCACTTGGTGGGATTGAACTCCAGGAGCCAATTGCTGGACCAGTTCTGCAGCCTGTCCAGATCCCTTTGTAGTTCTGCCTGGTCTTCGATCGAGTGTATTCTTCTCATCAACTTCACGTCATCTGCAAACAGGGACACCTCAGAGTCTATTCCTTCCGTCATGTCGTTCACAAATACCAGAAACAGCACTGGTCCTAGGACTGACCCCTGCGGGACCCCGCTGGTCACAGGTGCCCACTCTGACACCTCGCCACGTACCATGACTCGCTGCTGTCTTCCTGACAAGTATTCCCTGATCCATTGTAGTGCCTTCCCTGTTATCCCTGCTTGGTCCTCCAGTTTTTGCACCAATCTCTTGTGTGGAACTGTGTCAAACGCCTTCTTGCAGTCCAAGAAAATGCAATCCACCCACCCCTCTCTCTCTTGTCTTACTGCTGTCACCATGTCATAGAACTCCAGTAGGTTTGTGACACAGGATTTCCCGTCCCTGAAACCATGCTGGCTGCTGTTGATGAGATCATTCCTTTCTAGGTGTTCCACCACTCTTCTCCTGATAATCTTCTCCATGATTTTGCATACTATACATGTCAGTGACACTGGTCTGTAGTTTAATGCTTCATGTCTGTCTCCTTTTTTAAAGATTGGGACTACATTTGCTGTCTTCCATGCCTCAGGCAATCTCCCTGTTTCGATAGATGTATTGAATATTGTTGTTAGGGGTACACATAGCGCCTCTGCTCCCTCTCTCAATACCCATGGGGAGATGTTATCTGGCCCCATTGCCTTTGAGGTATCTAGCT
The DNA here is from genome assembly GCF_038502225.1 of Cherax quadricarinatus. Lineage (NCBI taxonomy): Eukaryota > Metazoa > Arthropoda > Malacostraca > Decapoda > Parastacidae > Cherax > Cherax quadricarinatus. The sequence continues at coordinate 11,891,180 of NC_091373.1, forward strand.
CACTCAGAAGCCTCTTCACTTCTTCCTCGGTTGTGTGCACTGTGTCCAGCACTTGGTGGTGTGCCCCACCTCTCCGTCTTTCTGGAGTCCCTTCTGTCTCCTCTGTGAACACTTCTTTGAATCTCTTGTTGAGTTCTTCACATACTTCCCGGTCATTTCCTGTTGTCTCTCCTCCTTCCTTCCTTAGCCTGATTACCTGGTCCTTGACTGTTGTTTTCCTCCTGATGTGGCTGTACAACAGTTTCGGGTCAGATTTGGCTTTCGCTGCTATGTCATTTTCATATTGTCTTTGGGCCTCCCTTCTTATCTGTGCATATTCATTTCTGGCTCTACGACTGTTCTCCTTATTCTCCTGGGTCCTTTGCCTTCTATATTTCTTCCATTCCCTAGCACACTTGGTTTTTGCCTCCCTGCACCTTTGGGTAAACCATGGGCTCATCCTGGCTTTTTCATTACTCCTGTTACCCTTGGGTACAAACCTCTCCTCAGCCTCCTTGCATTTTATTGCTACATATTCCATCATCTCATTAACTGGTTTCCCTGCCAGTTCTCTGTCCCACTGAACCCCGTTCAGGTAGTTCCTCATTCCTGTGTAGTCCCCTTTCTTGTAGTTTGGCTTCATTCGTCCTGGCCTTCCTGCTTCTCCCTCCACTTGTAGCTCTACTGTGTATTCGAAGCTTACAACCACATGGTCACTGGCCCCAAGGGGTCTTTCATATGTGATGTCCTCGATATCTGCACTACTGAAGGTGAATACTAAGTCCAGCCTTGCTGGTTCATCCTCTCCTCTCTCTCTTGTAGTGTCCCTTACGTGTTGGTACATGAAGTTCTCCAGTACCACCTCCATCATCTTAGCCCTCCAAGTATCTTGGCCCCCATGTGGGTCCAAGTTCTCCCAATCTATCTCCTTGTGGTTAAAGTCACCCATGATCAGGAGCTTTGCCCTGCATGTGTGTGTGTGTGTGCAGCTACCAACCTAACTTATTATAAACCTAAGTTATGGTCTTAGATAACTTATAATATTTTAACAAGTTAAGAAACTTGCCTGTGATTTAAAAACTGTGACTTGGCCACATACCTTCATTCCATTTCCCTTCTACCGTAAGAATGTCACTGTACTTCTATCATTCATGTCTCCAGCATCTCACTGTGTCTCCTCTCAGCTCCTCGCATCTCACTGTGTCTCCTCTCAGCTCCTCGCATCTCACTGTGTCTCCTCTCAGCTCCTCGCATCTCACTGTGTCTCCTCTCAGCGCCTCGCATCTCACTGTGTCTCCTCTCAGCTCCTCGCATCTCACTGTGTCTCCTCTCAGCTCCTCGCATCTCACTGTGTCTCCTCTCAGCTCCTCGCATCTCACTGTGTCTCCTCTCAGCTCCTCGCATCTCACTGTGTCTCCTCTCAGCTCCTCGCATCTCACTGTGTCTCCTCTCAGCTCCTCGCATCTCACTGTGTCTCCTCTCAGCTCCTCGCATCTCACTGTGTCTCCTCTCAGCTCCTCGCATCTCACTGTCTCCTCTCAGCTCCTCGCATCTCACTGTGTCTCCTCTCAGCTCCTCGCATCTCACTGTGTCTCCTCTCAGCTCCTCGCATCTCACTGTGTCTCCTCTCAGCTCCTCGCATCTCACTGTGTCTCCTCTCAGCTCCTCGCATCTCACTGTGTCTCCTCTCAGCGCCTCGCATCTCACTGTGTCTCCTCTCAGCTCCTCGCATCTCACTGTGTCTCCTCTCAGCTCCTCGCATCTCACTGTGTCTCCTCTCAGCTCCTCGCATCTCACTGTGTCTCCTCTCAGCTCCTCGCATCTCACTGTGTCTCCTCTCAGCTCCTCGCATCTCACTGTGTCTCCTCTCAGCTCCTCGCATCTCACTGTGTCTCCTCTCAGCTCCTCGCATCTCACTGTCTCCTCTCAGCTCCTCGCATCTCACTGTGTCTCCTCTCAGCTCCCCGCATCTCACTGTCTCTCAGCTCCTCGCATCTCACTGTGTCTCCTCTCAGCTCCCCGCATCTCACTGTGTCTCCTCTCAGCTCCCCGCATCTCACTGTGTCTCCTCTCAGCTCCCCGCATCTCACTGTCTCTCAGCTCCTCGCATCTCACTGTGTCTCCTCTCAGCTCCCCGCATCTCACTGTGTCTCCTCTCAGCTCCTCGCATCTCACTGTCTCCTCTCAGCTCCTCGCATCTCACTGTGTCTCCTCTCAGCTCCTCGCATCTCACTGTGTCTCCTCTCAGCTCCTCGCATCTCACTGTGTCTCCTCTCAGCTCCTCGCATCTCACTGTGTCTCCTCTCAGCTCCTCGCATCTCACTGTGTCTCCTCTCAGCTCCTCGCATCTCACTGTGTCTCCTCTCAGCTCCTCGCATCTCACTGTGTCTCCTCTCAGCTCCTCGCATCTCACTGTGTCTCCTCTCAGCTCCTCGCATCTCACTGTGTCTCCTCTCAGCTCCTCGCATCTCACTGTGTCTCCTCTCAGCTCCTCGCATCTCACTGTGTCTCCTCTCAGCTCCTCGCATCTCACTGTGTCTCCTCTCAGCTCCTCGCATCTCACTGTCTCCTCTCAGCTCCTCGCATCTCACTGTGTCTCCTCTCAGCTCCTCGCATCTCACTGTGTCTCCTCTCAGCTCCTCGCATCTCACTGTCTCCTCTCAGCTCCTCGCATCTCACTGTCTCCTCTCAGCTCCCCGCATCTCACTGTGTCTCCTCTCAGCTCCCCGCATCTCACTGTGTCTCCTCTCAGCTCCCCGCATCTCACTGTGTCTCCTCTCAGCTCCCCGCATCTCACTGTCTCTCAGCTCCTCGCATCTCACTGTGTCTCCTCTCAGCTCCCCGCATCTCACTGTGTCTCCTCTCAGCTCCTCGCATCTCACTGTCTCTCAGCTCCCCGCATCTCACTGTGTCTCCTCTCAGCTCCCCGCATCTCACTGTCTCTCAGCTCCTCGCATCTCACTTTGTCTCCTCTCAGCTCCCCGCATCTCACTGTGTCTCCTCTCAGCTTCCCGCATCTCACTGTCTCTCAGCTCCTCGCATCTCACTTTGTCTCCTCTCAGCTCCCCGCATCTCACTGTGTCTCCTCTCAGCTCCCCGCATCTCACTGTGTCTCCTCTCAGCTCCCCGCATCTCACTGTCTCTCAGCTCCTCGCATCTCACTGTGTCTCCTCTCAGCTCCCCGCATCTCACTGTGTCTCCTCTCAGCTCCCCGCATCTCACTGTCTCTCAGCTCCCCGCATCTCACTGTGTCTCCTCTCAGCTCCCCGCATCTCACTGTCTCTCAGCTCCTCGCATCTCACTTTGTCTCCTCTCAGCTCCCCGCATCTCACTGTGTCTCCTCTCAGCTCCCCGCATCTCACTGTCTCTCAGCTCCTCGCATCTCACTTTGTCTCCTCTCAGCTCCCCGCATCTCACTGTGTCTCCTCTCAGCTCCCCGCATCTCACTGTCTCTCAGCTCCTCGCATCTCACTTTGTCTCCTCTCAGCTCCCCGCATCTCACTGTGTCTCCTCTCAGCTCCCCGCATCTCACTGTGTCTCCTCTCAGCTCCTCGCATCTCACTGTGTCTCCTCTCAGCTCCTCGCATCTCACTGTGTTTCCTCTCAGCGCCTCGCATCTCACTGTGTCTCCTCTCAGCGCCTCGCATTTATGACTTCCCAAGTTCGTATCTCTTCCAAATCTGTATGACCGTTACTGTTTTTGCGAACACAATAATAATTTACCTTTCGAAGTTCTTATGAGTCTAGCGATTTCTAGTGAGTATATAATAATAATCACCAGAAGTTGCAAGTCTCTGTTCATTTAGTCTCTCACATCACAAGGTTGTCAGATTTGAAGTGGTCCTGGAGTGTTTGGTGTGAGAGTAATACGTGCTTCTGGAAATGGACGCTCACTGCTTCACTGAATCAGTCAAACTAACTCTTAGAGAAGAGTGCGTCCATCTACGGGCTTAGCTCATAGTGAGGCGAGATAATGTACTTAAAAACCTGTAGGTAAGTTTATTCAGGTACAGGTACACATATAGTTAAATATATTATCATACATAGCAGCTTGTGTGTAACTTACCTAGGATAACCAAAAAAAAAGTCAAAGCGACTTATTTCCATTTCCATTTCTTTCTCAGGCTTTGTGTAATTGGTTGTGAAGGCAATGCAATTAAGCTGGATAAATTTACATTCTAGAAGGATGTTGGAAAGAACTGGTTCGACAGTAAAGTTGTAGATGAGTGGAACAAACCCCCAAGTAGCGTCAGTGAAGCGAATATATGTGTAGCTCTGAAATTAAGTTAGATAAACCTATGTGTGAAAATGGTTGGGTGTAAGACCTACCTAACATAGAATGTTAGGTAAAAGGACACAGATGCAATTAATGTGACATTTCAGTGTGGCAACATTTGGCTCTCCAGGAGGTTTAAGCCGCTGCAAACCATACAGGGACACAGAGTGTATATAGGTATCACGTGAGGTGAACGAGTACATAAGCAGTGTTGGTAATTCTATTATTATTACTAACATAGCCTGCCTGTTATTATAGTTTTGCTTCAACGTAAGGTGTGTCACAGTTGACCTGGTCGTTGCCTTGTAAGAAGGTAGAGACACCAGGAAGAAAACAAAGTGTTGCTAGTGAAGCGTCTTTTAAGGTAGAAGTGAGCTGATGCTCACTTCTTTTTGTCCGGAATTTTCTCAAGGTTTCCTCCCCAGTTCGGCTCCCCAGTCACTTCCTCGCCTTCCTGTCTCTCTTACTTGTACCTCCACCTCTATTTACCTCTATTTGTACTTGTACTTGATATGTATATCGTGGGATATATAAACTGTTGCATTGGAAATGATATGAAGGCAGGAAGGAGAGACACTGAGTCTATATGACTGGAGTTTCTTCAAGGACGTGAACAACTGATTTTTAGGTGTGATCTACCGACCACTAAACCTTGATACTAGGTTTATTTAGGCACAAGTACACATACGTACAATTATCATACAAAGTGTAAATTACCTAGGATAACCGATAAAAGGTCAGTCAAGGTGACTTATTACAGCGGGGTCCTAGAGTCACTACTGCACAAACTATTATTTTAACTTCAACTAAATTGATTGCAATAATCTGATAGGAAATCTAGTGTCTAGTGACTATAAAAACAGTCCAGAATTGTTGTTTTTTTGGTTTACGAAAATTTGTAGAGCCGACTAGAGGAAATAATCGGCCGGATCTAGTTCTGGTAAACAAGGATTCTCTGACAAATAATGTTGAAGGTAAAGAAGAATTTGACAAATCACTGAATTTCAACATTACGTGGAGCTGCGGTGCCTAAATTACCATAAAATGTTAAGGTTGTGATTTTCGTGTTACAGACGTTGTTGGGATGAAAGATTATCTGAGTACTGTGTACTGGTTACCTTACTGAGTAGTGTGTACTGGTTACCTTACTGAGTAGTGTGTACTGGTTACCTTACTGAGTAGTGTGTACTGGTCACCTTACTGAGTAGTGTGTACTGGTTACCTTACTGAGTAGTGTGTACTGGTCACCTTAGTGAGTACTGTGTACTGGTTACCTTACTGAGTAGTGTGTACTGGTTACCTTACTGAGTAGTGTGTACTGGTTACCTTACTGAGTACTGTGTACTGGTCACCTTACTGAGTAGTGTGTACTGGTTACCTTACTGAGTAGTGTGTACTGGTTACCTTACTGAGTAGTGTGTACTGGTCACCTTACTGAGTAGTGTGTACTGGTTACCTTACTGAGTAGTGTGTACTGGTTACCTTACTGAGTAGTGTGTACTGGTCACCTTACTGAGTAGTGTGTACTGGTTACCTTACTGAGTACTGTGTACTGGTCACCTTACTGAGTAGTGTGTACTGGTTACCTTACTGAGTAGTGTGTACTGGTTACCTTACTGAGTACTGTGTACTGGTTACCTTACTGAGTAGTGTGTACTGGTTACCTTACTGAGTAGTGTGTACTGGTCACCTTAGTGAGTAGTGTGTACTGGTTACCTTAGTGAGTAGTGTGTACTGGTTACCTTAGTGAGTAGTGTGTACTGGTCACCTTACTGAGTAGTGTGTACTGGTTACCTTACTGAGTAGTGTGTACTGGTCACCTTACTGAGTAGTGTGTACTGGTTACCTTATTGAGTAGTGTTTACTGGTCACCTTACTGAGTACTGTGTACTGGTTACCTTACTGAGTAGTGTGTACTGGTTACCTTACTGAGTAGTGTGTACTGGTTACCTTACTGAGTAGTGTGTACTGGTCACCTTACTGAGTAGTGTGTACTGGTTACCTTACTGAGTAGTGTGTACTGGTTACCTTACTGAGTAGTGTGTACTGGTCACCTTACTGAGTAGTGTGTACTGGTCACCGTACTGAGTAGTGTGTACTGGTCACCTTAGTGAGTAGTGTGTACTGGTCACCTTACTGAGTAGTGTGTATTGGTCACCTTACTGAGTAGTGTGTACTGGTTACCTTACTGAGTAGTGTGTACTGGTCACCTTAGTGAGTAGTGTGTACTGGTCACCTTACTGAGTAGTGTGTACTGGTCACCTTACTGAGTAGTGTGTACTGGTCACCTTAGTGAGTAGTGTGTACTGGTCACCTTACTGAGTAGTGTGTACTGGTCACCTTACTGAGTAGTGTGTACTGGTCACCTTAGTGAGTAGTGTGTACTGGTCACCTTACTGAGTAGTGTGTACTGGTCACCTTACTGAGTAGTGTGTACTGGTTACCTTATTGAGTAGTGTTTACTGGTCACCTTACTGAGTAGTGTGTACTGGTTACCTTACTGAGTAGTGTGTACTGGTCACCTTACTGAGTAGTGTGTACTGGTCACCTTACTGAGTAGTGTGTACTGGTCACCTTACTGAGTAGTGTGTACTGGTCACCTTAGTGAGTAGTGTGTACTGGTCACCTTACTGAGTAGTGTGTACTGGTCACCTTACTGAGTAGTGTGTACTAGTCACCTTACTGAGTAGTGTGTACTGGTCACCTTACTGAGTAGTGTGTACTGGTCACCTTACTGAGTAGTGTGTACTGGTCACCTTACTGGGTAGTGTGTACTAGTCACCTTACTGAGTAGTGTGGTATAAACCTTGGTAATAAATACCGACAAGTTGGTTTAGAAAGACACGTAAGCAAACACTATGACATATTTATTAGAAAACGTTTCGGTCCTGGGACCTTGATCAAGGTCCCAGGACCGAAACGTTTTCTAATAAATATGTCATAGTGTTTGCTTACGTGTCTTTCTAAACCAACTGAGTAGTGTGTACTAGTCACCTTACTGAGTAGTGTGTACTGGTCACCTTACTGAGTAGTGTGTACTGGTCACCTTACTTAGTAGTGTGTACTGGTCACATCACTGAGCAGTGTGTACTGGTCACCTTACTGAGTAATGTGTACTGGTCACCTTACTGAGTAGTGTGTACTGGTCACCTTACTGAGTAGTGTGTACTGGTCACCTTACTGAGTAGTGTGTACTGGTCACATCACTGAGCAGTGTGAACTGGTCACATCACTGAGCAGTGTGCACTGGTCACCTCACAGAGTAGTGTGTACTGGTCACCTCACTGAGTAGTGTGTACTGGTCACCTCAGAGTAGTGTGTACTGGTCACCTTACTGAGTAGTGTGTACTGGTCACCTTACTGAGTAGTGTGTACTGGTCACCTTACCGAGTAGTGTGTACTGGTCACCTTACTGGGTAGTGTGTACTGGTCACCTTACTGGGTAGTGTGTACTGGTCACCTTACTGAGTAGTGTGTACTGGTCACCTTACTGAGTAGTGTGTACCGGTCACCTTACTGAGCAGTGTGTACTGGTCACCTTACTGAGCAGTGTGTACTGGTCACCTTACTGAGCAGTGTGTACAGGTCAGCTTACTGACCAGTGTGTACTGGTCACCTTACTGAGTAGTGTGTACTGGTCACCTTACTGAGTAGTGTGTACTGGTCACATCACGTAGTGTGTACTGGTCACATCACGTAGTGTGTACTGGTCACCTTACTGAGTAGTGTGTACTGGTTACCTTATTGAGTAGTGTGTACTGGTCACATCACTGAGTAGTGTGTACTGGTTACCTTACTGAGTAGTGTGTACTGGTCACATCACTGAGTAATGTGTACTGGTCACCTTACTGAGTAGTGTGTACTGGTCACATTACTGAGTAGTGTGTACTGGTCACCTTACTGAGTAGTGTGTACTGGTCACCTTACCGAGTAGTGTGTACTGGTCACCTTACTGAATAGTGTGTACTGGTCACCTTACTGAGTAGTGTGTACTGGTCACCTTACTGAGTAGTGTGTACTGGTCACCTTACTGAGTAGTGTGTACTGGTTACCTTACTGAGTAGTGTGTACTGGTTACCTTACTGAGTAGTGTGTACTGGTCGTCTTACTGAGTAGTGTGTACTGGTCACCTTAGCTCAGTGGTGACGTGTACTTAGTGGTGACGTGTACTTAGCTCAGTGGTGACGTGTACTTAGCTCAGTGGTGACGTGTACTTAGCTCTGTGAAGACCTGTTTGCGCGCTCTCTACGAATTGAAGCAAGATGCCCCCCATCGAGCAACTTTACCAACAGCTTAAGGAAGAATTGAGGATGGCGAAGATGGAGATTCGGCGACTGACCGAGGAAAACAAGAATATTCGTAGTAGTCCTCCTGTTTTGAGTCCTCAGGTCAAGAAAGGAAACTGGTCAGTGGCTGGACAGCAGGGAACGAAGTTGACGATCAAGAAGACGATTGGAAATGTAGAAACGATGAAGAAGAAAGAGACTGCCGTGGAAACTGTTGTGGAAACATCTAATACATTCTCAGTGCTACCCGACGAATGTGAGTCGACTACTGGGAACGTCACGATGAACGACACCAAGGAAGGTAAGAATATTGTTGTTGTTGGGGATAGCCAAGTTAGGTATATGGATAGGGCGTTCTGCTTGAAGGACAGGAGTAGGAGACAGAGGGTTTGCTTTCCTGGGGCTGGGATGGAGGATATTGTTAGCCGTCTGGATGACATCATGAGAGGTAATGGGAGCAATCCTATTATCTGTCTCAGTGCTGGAGGCAACGATGTTGGCAGACGTAGGAGTGAAGACCTGATTAGCAGGTATAGGTCAGCAATAGAAATAATTAGGAGGAAGGGTGGGAACCCTGTCATATGTGGTATTTTGCCAAGGAGAGGAGTTGGAAATGAATGGTTGTCCAGGGCAATTGGTGTCAATTGCTGGCTGGACAAATACTGTAAGGAAAATGCGGTAACATTCATTGACAACTGGGACCTCTTCTATGGCAGAAATGACATGTATGCCAGGGATGGGGGTCACTTATCTAGGTCTGGGGTGGGAGCACTGGCAACTGCAGTGGAGGGAGCTGTTAGGACTTTAAACTAGGAATAGTTAGTGGTATGGGTTTTGGCAGGAAAACAGTGAAGTCCCAGTTTAGTAATATTATGAGTTTTAGGGGAACTAGAAATAAGCAGAACGAGGTAGATATTGAAAAGCCAGTGACACTGGGTGGTAAGGACAGTAATAGGTTTAGTAGAAAAACAGAAATGAGCAGGAAGGGTAAAGAGAAAGGAGAGTCTTTCAATGTTTATTATGCTAATAGCCGTAGTGTTAGGAATAAGATGGACGCGTTGAGATTAGTTGCTAGTGCAGGTAACATTGATGTATTTGCCTTAACTGAGACGTGGTTTAATTAAAAAAGTCGGGACATGCCTGGGGAATGTCACATTCAGGGTTTTAAATTGTTCCAAGTAGATAGAAGTATCTGGAAGGGGGGTGGGGTGGCATTGTATGTCCGAGATCGCTTGAACTGTTGCATAAAAACGGGTATTAAGTCTGAAGTAACACATACAGAGTCTGTTTGGATAGAATTTTCAGAGGGGAATGAAAAACTGATTTTAGGAGTGATATACCGTCCCCCAAACTTAGATAGGGACCAAGGGAGACTACTATGGTAGGAAATTGTTAAGGCCACAAGGCACGATAATGTAGTAATTCTAGGAGACTTTAACTTTAGTCATATTGATTGGAATTTCTTGACTGGGAATTTAGAATCATACGACTTCTTAGAAGTAGTTCAGGATTGTTTTTTGAAGCAGTTTGTGACAGAACCTACAAGGGGAAATAACCTGTTTGACTTAGTTCTGGCAAACAATGAATCCCTTGTTAATAATTTAGAAATTTCAGAGGAATTGGGTGCTAGCGACCACAAATCAATTACATTTAGCATTGAATGGAAGTACGATAGTAGCGATAACTCAGTAACAGTCCCAGATTTTCGCTTAGCAGATTACGATGGGCTTAGAGAACACTTACCATCTGTTGACTGGGGTAACGAAGAGAGCTATCAATATGACAGTTTTCTGAACACTATACATGCTGCTCAAAGAACGTTTATCCCGTATAAAGAAATTAGATCAAATAGAAATACCCCAAAATGGATGAATAATAGGCTCAAATATCTACTAGGGCATAAGAAAGGAATTTATAGACGTATCAAAAGAGGTGAGGGTCATCTTATGAATCAGTATATTGACATTAAGAGGGACATTAAAAAGGGTATAAGAAAAGCTAAAAGGGACTATGAAATTAAAGTTGCTAGGGATTCTAAAACTAACCCAAAAAGTTTTTTCCAGGTCTATAGAACAAAAGTTAGAGATAAGATAGGTCCCCTTAAAAATAACTATGGGCATCTTACTGACAAGGAGAATGAAATGTGCTCCATTTTAAATAATTATTTTCTCTCGGTTTTTACACAGGAAGACACTAACAATATTCCAGTAATTAATTTTTATAGTGGGCTAGAAGAAGATAAATTATGTAACATCACAGTCACTAGTGAAATGGTTGTGAAGCAGATAGACAGACTGAAGCAAAATAAGTCGCCGGGTCCTGATGAGGTTTTTTCAAGGGTTCTTAAGGAATGCAAAATGGAACTCTGTGAACCATTAACTAATATTTTTAATTTGTCTCTTCAAACAGGTGTAGTGTCTGATATGTGGAAGATGGCTAATGTAATTCCTATTTTTAAAACAGGGGACAAGTCGTTACCGTCAAATTACCGCCCAATAAGCCTGACCTCAATTGTAGGTAAATTACTAGAGTCAATTATAGCTCAGATTGTAAGAAGCCATCTCGATAAGCATAGCTTGATTAATGATACTCAGCATGGATTCACAAGAGGCCGGTCTTGTCTAACTAATTTATTAACTTTCTTCAGTAAAGCTTTTGAGGCTGTTGACCACGATAAAGAGTTTGATATTATTTACTTAGATTTTAGTAAGGCTTTTGATAGAGTTCCGCACCAAAGACTGTTAAAGAAAGTGGCAGCTCATGGCATTGGGGGGAAAAGTGCTCTCATGGATCGAGTCATGGCTCACAGACAGGAAGCAGAGTGTCCATAAATGGGGTTAAATCCGAGTGGGAATCTGTAACAAGTGGCGTTCCACAGGGATCAATCTTGGGCCCGTTGTTGTTTATAATATATATCAATGACCTTGATGAGGGAATTACTAGTGATATGAGCAAATTCGCCGATGACACAAAGATAGGTAGGATAATTGATTCAAACGTAGACGTTAGGGAACTTCAGGAGGATTTAAACAAACTATATTCTTGGTCAGAAAAGTGGCAGATGCAGTTCAATGTAGATAAATGCAAGGTTCTGAAGCTCGGGAGTGTCCATAACCCTAGCACTTATAAGTTAAATGATGTAGAACTTAACCATACAGATTGCGAAAAGGACTTGGGGGTTATGGTGAGCAGCAACCTTAAACCAAGACAGCAATGCCTAAACGTACGTAATAAGGCAAATAGATTACTGGGATTTATATCAAGAAGTGTAAGCAACAGAAGTCCAGAGGTCATACTGCAGCTTTATACATCATTAGTAAGGCCTCACCTAGATTATGCAGCTCAATTCTGGTCTCCATATTACAGAATGGACATAAATTCGTTAGAAAACATTCAGCATAGGATAACTAAATTAATACATAGCATTAGAAATCTTCCTTATGAAGAAAGATTGAAGACTCTTAAGTTACACTCACTTGTTAGACGAAGAATGAGGGGAGACCTGATCGAAGTGTATAAGTGGAAGATAGGTATTAATAAAGGGGATATTAATAAGGTCTTGAGGATATCTCTCCAAGAAAGAACCCGCAGTAATGGATTTAAATTAGATAAGTTTAGATTTAGAAAGGACATAGGAAAGTATTGGTTTGGAAATAGGGTAGTTGATGAGTGGAACAGTCTACCTAGTTGGGTGATTGAGGCTAGGACTTTGGGTAGTTTCAAATTTAGGTTGGATAAGTACATGAGTGGGAGGGGTTGGATTTGAGTGGGACTTGCACATCAGAGCTTATTTCTTGGGTAGCATTGAAAATTGGGTTGGTCAATTGTTTTGTTAGTGGGATGAATTGTAAAGGACCTGCCTAGTATGGGCCAACAGGCCTGCTGCAGTTCCTCCTTTCTTATGTTCTTATGTAATGTGTACTGGTCACCTTACTGAGTAGTGTGTACTGGTCACCTTACTGAGTAGTGTGTACTGGTCACATCACTAAGCAGTGTACTGGTCACATCACTAAGCAGTGCGTACTGGTCACATCACTGAGCAGTGTGTACTGGTCACATCACTAAGCAGTGTGTACTGGTCACATCACTAAGCAGTGTGTACTGGTCACATCACTAAGCAGTGTGTACTGGTCACATCACTAAGCAGTGTGTGCTGGTCACATCACTAAGCAGTGTGTACTGGTCACATCACTAAGCAGTGTGTACTGGTCACATCACTAAGCAGTGTGTACTGGTCACATCACTAAGCAGTGAACTGGACACATCACTAAGCAGTGTGTACTGGTCACATCACTAAGCAGTGTGTACTGGTCACATCACTAAGGAGTGTGTACTGGTCACATCACTAAGCAGTGTGGAATAGTGACATCACTAAGCAGTGTGGACTGGTCACATCTCTGAGTTGTGTGTACTGGTTACCTTACTGAGTAGTGTGTACTGGTCACATCACTGAGTTGTGTGTACTGGTTACCTTACTGAGTAGTGTGTACTGGTCACCTTACTGAGTAGTGTGTACTGGTTACCTTACTGAGTAGTGTGTACTGGTCACCTTACTGAGTAGTGTGTACTGGTTACCTTACTGAGTAGTGTGTACTGGTCACCTTACTGAGTAGTGTGTACTGGTCTCCTTACTGAGTAGTGTGTATTGGTCACATTACTGAGTAGTGTGTACTGGTTACCTTACTGAGTAGTGTGTACTGGTCACCTTACTGAGTAGTGTGTACTGGTCACCTTACTGAGTAGTGTGTACTGGTCACCGTACTGAGTAGTGTGTACTGGTCACATCACTGAGCAGTGTGGACTGGTCACATCACTGAGTAGTGTGTACTGGTCACATCACTGAGCAGTGTGTACTGGTCACATCACTGAGTAGGGTGTACTGGTTAACTTACTGAGTAGTGTGTACTGGTCACCTTAGTAGTGTGTACTGGTTACCTTACTGAGTAGTGTGTACTGGTCACCTTGCTGAGTAGTGTGTACTGATCACCTTACTGAGTAGTGTGTACTGGTTACCTTACTGAGTAGTGTGTACTGGTTACCTTACTGAGTAGTGTGTACTGGTCACATCACTAAGCAGTGTGTACTGGTCACATCACTGAGCAGTGTATTCTGGTCACATCACTGAGCAGTGTGTACTGGTCACATCAATAAGCAGTGTGTACTGGTCACATCACTAAGCAGTGTGTACTGGTCACATCACTAAGCAGTGTGTACTGGTCACATCACTAAGCAGTGTGTACTGGTCACATCACTAAGCAGTGTGTACTGGTCACATCAAGCAGTGTAGACTGGTCACATCACTAAGCAGTGTGTACTGGTCACATCACTAAGCAGTGTGTACTGGTTACATCACTAAGCAGAGTGTACTGGTCACATCACTAAGCAGAGTGTACTGGTCACATCGCTAAGTAGTGTGTACTGGTCACATCGCTAAGTAGTGTGTACTGGTCACATCGCTAAGTAGTGTGGACTCATAGCAAACATAGATAAAAAAAACATCACACTTTTGTATCATCATTTGCAGATGACACTAAAATAAGCATGAAAGGCAGTACGGTCGAGGACACTGGAAAATTACAGGAAGACATAAACAGGATTTTCCAGTGGGCAGTGGAGAACAACATGACGTTCAGTGGTGATAAGTTCCAGCTGCTTAGGTATGGAAAGAATGAAGAACTCAAAAGGAGCACTATATACAAAACTCAAGAGGGTCACCAAATAGAACGAAAGGACCACGTAAAAGACCTGGGAATAATTATGTCAACTGACCATTCTTTTAAGGAACATAAAACAAAGATCACGACAGCCAGGAAGATGATGGGATGGGTATTGAAAACTTTCAAAAGAAGGGAAATAATGCCGATGTGACACTCTTCAAATCGCTAGTGCTCCCTCGTTTAGAATATTGCTCAGTGCTGACGGTCCCTTTCAAAGCAGGAGAAATATCAGAGCTGGAACAAATACAGATATCGTTTACGGCTCGCATTGAACCAGTAAAGCACCTAAATTACTGGGAACGCCTTCAAGTCTTGAACATGTACTCATTGGAGCGGAGGAGAGAGAGAGAGAGAGAGAGAGAGAGAGAGAGAGAGAGAGAGAGAAAGAAAGAAAGAGAGAGATGATAATATATACCTGGAAAGTACTCGAAGGCCTGGTCCCAAATCTGCACACAACAACATACTGGAGTGAGAGATATGGGAGGAAGTGTAAAATAAACCCAGTGAGGAGCAGGGGTGCGATGGGGACAATAAAGGAACACTGTATCAACATCCGGGGCCCCAGACTTTTCAACATCTTACCAGAAGATATCAGAAACACTGCTGGAACAAGTGTAGAAGCCTTCAAGAGGAAACTGAACAAGTATCTTCACCAGGTGCCAGATCAACCAGGCTGTGATGGATATGTGGGGCAGCGGGCCTCCAACAGCAACAGCCTGGTTGATCAGGCAAGCACCAGACGAGCCTGGCCCATGGCCGGGCTTTGAGAGTAAACTCTCGAAACTCTTCAAAGGTATATGAAAGGTAAAGGTATAAGCTGATCAGTGGACATATATTCCTAATAGAGAAACTTAATCATAAATTAACCTAAATAGAGAAATATTGAACTAAACCACTTTTTGTGGCGAGAAGAAAATTTACAGAAGAATCACACTTTATTGACCAATATATTTATTTAACAATGGAAGTAAAAAATATATATAAATGGTTCAAACTGGTTATAAACTTAAGGTTAGGGTAAGGAGAGGCCCACTTTAATGTAACTCAAGTCACCTCACAGTTAGTGTTAAAGAACTGTATACTATTTGTAACACTTCCTTTATGTTTTTACACAGGAGAACACAAATGAAATCCCAGAAATATAAACAAAAATGTATAGGTAACGACAAAAATAAATTATATAGGATCAAAATCACTAGTGCCATGGCCATCAGACAAAAACATTAAAAGGAAACAAGTCAGCTGGTCCTGACGAGGTGTTGTCGAAGGTTATGAAGGAATGTAAGGAGGAACGTAGTAGGGAACTGTAACTATTAACCTGACGAAGAGTAAAGAAATTAATTAAACTATTATTTATATTTAGCATAGATGAATTAATCCCTCATTACAATAGTTATTCTGGCGTAGTTATAATAGAGTTGTAACCTTAGTATATTACTCAGAACATAATATTGGAGAAGCAACACAACACAAGCCTCCTGGCCCATACTAATGCTGGTTTTAAACGATACGTGAGCAAACACTAGGATATATTTATTAAAATACGTTTCGGTCCTGGGACATTGATCAAGGTCCCCAGGAGCGAAACGTTTTCTAATATGTCCTAGTGTTTGTTCATGTGTCTTTTAAAATCAGTTTGTTGGTATCAATTACCAAGGTTTATACCATAGTTTAAAATATTATTCGACTCCTAGCCTGTCCTGACTGCATACCGGTCTTGTGAATCTCCCATAATAATAATGATAATAATAATTTAAGGCACTTGTATTCTGTGGAATTCTGACGTTCATTGTTTTTCAGTATTGCCCAACATATGATAAATCACAGTTGTTGTGAGAAATCCTGCACACCTCACCTGTCACATTGGTGGGTGAATTCCTAATTTCCCAATGTTCAACCACGCCTATCTTCTTATAAAAAACACAATAATATTAAACCATTTTAAAGTATCGGAAACAACAGCCAGGTTCCCCAGGTACTGTGTTATACAGTGTTTTATTTGATATAAGTAACGCCTTCTCAACGAAATCCTTGAGGCATCTTAGTAAATTTATTTAGGTACGAGTACATATACAGTTACACAGATGTGTACATTATCTAGGATAAGCCCAAAAAAGGCCAGTGACTTATTTTCATTGTGTTCCTTAACTAATTTCCCTGTGGAAATGTAAAAAAATCTTCACGATTTCCTCACCCACAAACTCAAGACGGAAAATACACAAGACCCCCAGGAACTTTGTGAGGAAAATACTTATTGACTCTTGATCCATAATTAGAGTAATAGCGAATATATGACTTGATAAAGCCCAGTGTGTGGGCGAAACGTAGTCAATAAAGGATCGCATTATACTGCATTTGTGACTACTTTTCTGTGTAGTTTTAGGGAAGCGTAGAATGGTAGATGAGAGATAGGTAGCGTAAGAGAAGCGTAGTGAAGTAGATGAGAGTAGGGAATGGGAGAGAAGTAGATGAAGACGAGAAGGTAGAGGAGGACAATGAAGCGTAGTGAGATAGAGAAGGGTTGGGAGGAATAATGAAGTAGATGAGAAGAAGGGAAAAGTAAAGGTAGATGTGAAGGAAGTACTGGTGAAGAGTGAGGATAGTGAGCAGTTTACCTGCGTCCTGCAGTAAACTCCTCCCTACCAACAGTTGTTTACCTCTCAACACTGCCTCCCTGCAGTGTTCGTGACTGCGGCAAGTTATCTCGTGTGCGGATGCACGCGCCTCGCGCACAAAAACGGACGACATGCGAGCCTCGGATTCCGTATTGGAAGAGGGCGCGCGTGAGGTGAGCGCGAGGGAGCGAGTTGCGTAACTTACACATTCCTCCAGTGTAAATCGCGTATTGATCACGTGCTTACACCTGGTGGGCAGCCGTGACCCACATCGTGGTGCAGCGCAGCGCAGCAAGGTCGTGACCCCATCTAGCTGGGCGTTCTTTATTCTCTACCTGATACTGTGCATTTCTGTACAGTAAACGCTCTTATAAGACTCCTCTATATATTGTGACTTTTTTGGTAAATGCGATTGAAATATATTATCCAAAATTTAATAGCGCCTACTGTGGAGGCCTTTCCATGCTCTTTTCTATTTTGGATGTACTTCTTCAGTCGCAGCAACGGCCTGGTTGACCAGACAAGCACCAGGCGAGCCTGACTCATGTCCGGGCTCCGGGAATAAAAAAAACTCGAAGCTCATCAGAGGTATATAAAGGAGCTTTATATGTTGAAGAATATGACACTTGTGCAACATTTGTATTGTGGAAACGTTTCGCCAGCAAGTTGCTTCTTCAGTCCAATACAGAGATGGAGGGTGGAAGACGAGGAGGAGTCTTAGGTAATCAGTCCGTCAGCCTGGGGTCGGTGTGTTCAGTCCGTCAGTCTTGAGAAATGCTGCACAAGTGTCTCACTCTTCAACTTTTCAGTTTTATATATACCTTTGATGGTTCCGAGAGTTTTTTTTTTTTACCCTCGGAGCCCGGCCATAGACCAGGCTCGTCTGGTGCATGCCTAGTCAACCAGGCTGTTGCTGCTGGCGGTGTAACTACAAATTGTGTGAGTAAAAACACATGTGCAACATTTAAGATATTAATGAGATGTTTCGCCCACTAAGGGCTCTGTCAGTCCTACGAAAGGATTGATAAAATCTCTGGTTTACCTGAAGTTTACCTGGAGAGAGTTTCGGGGGTCAACGCCCCCGCGGCCCGGTCTGTGACCAGGTGATCAAAATGTTTTCTTAATTTCATAAATGATGCACGTTTCTCTCTCTCTCTCTGCCTGTGTCAGCATCTGGTCTGACGACTTTCATTAGTGTATATACATCGGGATGTGTATGCCTCTGAATGTATATACATCGAGAACTGACCTCAAGCTATATTTTAGGGTGACTGATGGAGAACATATTACATGCAGACTTAATAACTATAGTGTAGTCGATAGGCTTGAAACCCTATTAACCAACAACTCTTCGTTTTTAAGATTACGTTTCGCTCAAGAGTGCTCAAGAGTTGCCCTGTTTCCTGACGTGCTTGTCAGGACAAGTATTTCTCGACGCGGGTCTTAGATGATGACCCGCCGGTTGGAGGTTTTGGTCACCTGACCGAGGCCTTCCGCTGGCTTACCGGTCTACCCCTTTAAAAATTATGGTCATAGTTATAACCAGAGCTCAATTTGAACGAGAATAAAATAAAATAAACAAATAACCCGCAAATAGGAGACACTCGCAACGACGTTTCGGTTCGATTTGTACCTTTAACTAGCTTAAGATCCTAAGAAAGGAGGGGCACTGCAGCAGGCCTACTGGCCCATACTTGGCAGATCCTTGTCAAACCCAAACCCACTAAAAAATATTCGCCCAGCCCATTATCAGTGTAACCCAAGGAATAAACTTTGATAACCTTGTTAACTCAGTTGAAAGTCCCACTGTAGATGAATGGTTCACAGAACCGACACGTTGATAAATTAGACACATGTGCAACTCTTGGGTAGCTTTATTAAGGAAACGTTTCGCCACACAGTGGCTTCATCAGTCCATACAAAGGAGAATCTTGAAGAGCAGGAGTAGAATGAGGTAATCAGTCCCTCAACCTTGAGTCGATGTGGTCAGTCCATCAATCTATCAATCTATTCAAGATTGATGGACTGACCACATCGACTCAAGGTTGAGGGACTGATTACCTCATTCTACTCCTGTTCTTCAAGATTCTCCTTTGTATGGACTGATGAAGCCACTGTGTGGCGAAACGTTTCCTTAATAAAGATACCCAAGAGTTGCACATGTGTCTAATTTATCAAAGTCCTACTGTACACACGTTCACTACGTGTGTACTTTGGCGTTTGGTGGTGTTGCTCTGGTCACTCCTGGAGTTCACCTGGAGAGTGTCGCCGAGGGTCAGCACCCTCGTGGCCTGGTCCCAGACTATAAGAATGGAGGAACACTGCAAAAGGCCTGCTGGCCCATACTAGGCATTTTTTTTTCTCCGGTTTCGCAAGACAGGTAAGCAAACACTAGAATACGTTTCGGTCCTGGGGCCTTGATCACTAATGATCAAATGATCCCGGAACCGAAACGTCTTTTAATAAATGTATCCTAATGTTAGCTCATGTGTCTTTCTAAAGCTGGAAATGTCACTGCACGTAAGAGTTAAAAGATCCTAGCTTACTAAATATTCCTCTGGCAGTCCCGGCTACTGGAGCTTCCGTGACTCTCCTCAATAAGCACAGCTGTGTGACGGTAGTAATTTGTTTTAACGTTTATTTTGGTCTATATTTAGACCATGTTAAATTCCCAGAGAGCTCTTTGGCTACTGCGTAAATATTTGAGGGATTGTGCGCCACTGTAGCCTTGTGGTACATCACTGTAGTGTTGTGCGTCACTGTAGCGTTGTAGTGATTCACTGCAGCGTTGTAGTGATTCACTGTAGCGTAGTAGTGCGTCACTGTACAGTGGGTCACTACAAAGTTACAGTAATTCAAGCAGTTTTGTGAGACCATTAAGGCAGTACGTCAGATACCTATATTAGGCACCTGTGAGTCAGGCGCCTGTGTATTAACTGACTTTTGTGGGTTGCATCCAGAGATTTTTTTTTTGCAAATATCTTAGAAATTCCAGTCCTGTTGGGGCCATTCCCGGTCGATGAGAGAACTTGTCTACCAAGCAAGAGATAGGTCCTTATCTTTGAATTACAGACCTATTAGCCTAACCTCCATTATGAGGAAAATTGATGGAGTCACTAATGGCAGAAGCTGTTTTAAGCCACTTTAAGATATAAATTGATCAGTGAATCTCAGCACGGTTTTTCAAAGAGGCTTTCCTGACTTACGAATTTATAAACTTTTTTCACCAAGGTATTAGAGGAGGTAAATCACGATAATTAATACAATATTTTTCATACGGACTTCAGTAAGGCATTTAATAGAGTTTCCATACAGGAGCTTGTTGAAGAAAGTAGCGGCACATGGAATAGGAGGGAAAATTTTCTTCTGGATCTAGGCGTGGTTGACTGATAGGCAACAAGGTTTGCATACTGGGGGAGAAATCAGAGTGGGGACGTGTGACGAGTGGTGTTCCACAGGGGTCAGTGTTGGAACCTTTGTTGTTCATAATGTACATAAACGATACTGATGAGGGAATAAACAACGACATAAGCAATTTTATCGATGAGACTAAAATAGGTCATCAAACATATTCTGATGTGGACTCTAGAACGCTAAAAGATCTGGATAGGTTGAGGCACCGATGAGAGAAGTGACTGACGCAGTTTTATGTGGACAAATTGATGTCAGGTACCAGACCAGAAAATTGATGTCTTGCACCAGGCCAAAAAATGGATGACGTCAGCAGGATGTCAAAAGTATCTCCCTCAGGGGTGACGTCAGTGGTTTGGTAAATTCTCTCCCACACCGTGACGTCAGTCGGTGGCACTTTGTGACGTCAGTCCGTACTGTATTGTGACGCCAGTTGGTGCCATACAGTGACGTCATTTGGTGATTGTAATGAAGGGAACAGAAAGGGTCAGTCTGAAAGAGGAATTAGTTGATCTCTGAAGCAACTGAAATTCACCTGAGATGAGTGTGTATATATATATATATATATATATATATATATATATATATATATATATATATATATATATATATGAATCGACCCCTGCAACTACAAGTAGGTGAGTACACACACACACACACACACACACACACACACACACACACACACACACACACACACACACACACACAACTAGAACTGTGTACGTTTTCATTGTTTATACAACGTACTGAGTTTGTTTTTAATCTTAGAGATTCAAGTATTTACAATGTCATTGTACAAGCGCACTGCAGCATTCCACCAGCACGAACAGCCTAGTCTACGAAGCAATCGACAGGGAGACCTGACCCCAGGCTGTGCCGTGAGAGTATCAAACCTACCGAAACAGATCACAAGTAAACCACAGGTAATCTATAACAATCCTTGTGCAGTTGATAGGCGTTAAACCCAACATACAAACAAACAACTCTCAGA
The DNA here is from genome assembly GCF_038502225.1 of Cherax quadricarinatus. Lineage (NCBI taxonomy): Eukaryota > Metazoa > Arthropoda > Malacostraca > Decapoda > Parastacidae > Cherax > Cherax quadricarinatus. The sequence continues at coordinate 11,912,458 of NC_091373.1, forward strand.
TTACAGAGGCCAAGGCCATTGCAGATTTTGAGTAACAATTAGTGAGTGTACCTCACGAATTCTCACCACACGCACGCCAGCCTGGTTGTCTGGCTTATTAGGTTTAAACCCTGTCGACTACACAAAGCTCATCAAGGCTGGACGTCACCTGCACACCTCCAGTCAAGGTAGATGTAATACATGAAAAAATAAGATGAAAGTATACCTTCAGTGTATACACTCACCTCAGTGTGTATACACTCACCTCAGTGTGTATACATTCACCTCAGTGTGTATACATTTACCTCAGTGTATACATTCACCTCAATGTGTATACATTTACCTTATTATGTTTACACTTACCTCAGTGTGTATACACTTACTTCAGTGTAAATACACTCACTTCAGTGTGTATACACTCACCTCAGTGTGTATATACCACCTCAGTGTGTATACATTCACTTTATTATGTTTACACTTACCTCAGTGTATATATACTCAATTCACTGTCCATATAATGAAATACACACACCTCTGTGTATATACGTTGAAAAAATAACAAAAATTATCGGCGTATATAGCCTTGTTAGCCCGTAAATTCGACTTGTTAACGAGTAAATTCTAGTGTACAAAGTGTGAGAGGATCGTGCAGCTGCAGTGAAGATGACAGTGCTTCTACCTGTTGCTCGTCTTCCACAAGGTCACTGCTGCTCTCCCATTCCTCTTTGTGTGTTGTCACTGCTGTATTGTGTACATTGTAGTGTGAATATCAGGAAAGTAAGATCCTTCTAAGACACTTGAGTTATTAACTGCTGAAGTGAGTTGATCTTTGTTACTCCAGTCATCATTTATCTTTATAATAATAATAATAATAATAATAATAATAATAATAATAATAATAATAATAATAATATTATTATTATTATTATTATTATTGTCTTGGGTGTGCTGGAAGACACACACAATGTACATGTAGTGAAGATAAACTTTGTAAAACACTTCGACGAGTGTGATTATGGTGTCATAATATTGAACATAAGTGCAAAACGAGCAGCTGGAAGTGGGTAGATGGATTCCTAATTTTCTAACAGATCGGAAGCAACGTATAATAGTCAACAAACTAAAATCAAAGGTTACCATAGTGAAAAAATCTGTTCCATAACGTACTCTACTCGTTCCTTTGCAGACGATACTAGAGTTTGTACGAATGACATCCGCTGAAGACACAGCAGATCTCCAAGCTGATATTAACCAGGTCTTCCAGCGAGCCACAGGAAATGTGATTTTTAGAGGGCAAATTTCAGTTACTACTCTACAGAAAAAATTAATTAAAAATTGGAACGGAACATAAAATAAATTCACACGACTCAGCAGAGCGCAAAAGGAATGTGAAACACGGAACGGGTGGGGTTTAAACCTGTGGCTAATGTGTTGTAAAACTGCAGGTCAATGCGTAAGCCACTACACAACACTACACGTCCCTTCATGACCAGTACACAACACTACACGTACCTTCCTGACCAGTACACAACACTACACGTCCCTTCATGACCAGTACACAACACTACACATCCCTTCATGACCAGTACACAACACTACACGTCCCTTCATGACCAGTACACAACACTACACGTCCCTTCATGACCAGTACACAACACTACACGTCCCTTCATGACCAGTACACAACACTACACGTCCTTTCATGACCAGTACACAACACTACACGTCCCTTCATGACCAGTACACAACACTACACATCCCTTCATGACCAGTACACAACACTACACGTCCCTTCATGACCAGTACACAACACTACACGTTCTTTCATGACCAGTACATAACACTACACGTCTCTTCATGACCAGTACACAACACTACACGTCCCTTCTTGACCAGTACACAACACTACACGTCCCTTCATGACCAGTACACAACACTACACATCCCTTCATGACCAGTACACAACACTACACGTGCCTTCATGACCAGTACACAACACTACACATCCCTTCATGACCAGTACACAACACTACACATCCCTTCATGACCAGTACACAACACTACACGTCCCTTCTTGACCAGTACACAACACTACACGTCCCTTCATGACCAGTACACAACACTACACATCCCTTCATGACCAGTACACAACACTACACGTGCCTTCATGACCAGTACACAACACTACACATCCCTTCATGACCAGTACACAACACTACACATCCCTTCATGACCAGTACACAATACTACACGTCCTTTCATGACCAGTACACAACACTACACGTCCCTTCATGACCAGTACACAACACTACACATCCCTGCATGACCAGTACACAACACTACACGTCCCTTCATGACCAGTACACAACACTACACATCCCTTCATGACCAGTACACAACACTACACGTCCCTTCATGACCAGTACACAACACTACACGTTCTTTCATGACCAGTACATAACACTACACGTCTCTTCATGACCAGTACACAACACTACACGTCCCTTCTTGACCAGTACACAACACTACACGTCCCTTCATGACCAGTACACAACACTACACATCCCTTCATGACCAGTACACAACACTACACGTGCCTTCATGACCAGTACACAACACTACACATCCCTTCATGACCAGTACACAACACAACACATCCCTTCATGACCAGTACACAACACTACACGTCCCTTCTTGACCAGTACACAACACTACACGTCCCTTCTTGACCAGTACACAACACTACACGTCCCTTCATGACCAGTACACAACACTACACATCCCTTCATGACCAGTACACAACACTACACGTGCCTTCATGACCAGTACACAACACTACACATCCCTTCATGACCAGTACACAACACTACACATCCCTTCATGACCAGTACACAATACTACACGTCCTTTCATGACCAGTACACAACACTACACGTCCCTTCATGACCAGTACACAACACTACACATCCCTGCATGACCAGTACACAACACTACACGTCCCTTCATGACCAGTACACAACACTACACGTCCTTTCATGACTAGTACACAACACTACACGTCCCTTCATGACCAGTACACAACACTACACGTCCCTTCATGACCAGTACACAACACTACACGTCCCTTCATGACCAGTACACAACACTACACGTCCCTTCATGCCAGTACACAACACTACACGTCCCTTCATGACCAGTACACAACACTACACATCCCTTCATGACCAGTACACAACACTACACATCACTTCATGACCAGTACACAACACTACACGTACCTTCATGACCAGTACACAACACTACACGTCCCTTCATGACCAGTACACAACACTACACATCCCTTCATGACCAGTACACAACACTACACGTCCTTTCATGACCAGTACACAACACTATACGTCCCTTCATGACCAGTACACAACACTACACATCCCTTCATGACCAATACACAACACTACACATCCCTTCATGACCAGTACACAACACTACACGTCCCTTCATGACCAGTACACAACACTACACGTCCTTTCATGACCAGTACACAACACTACACGTCCTTTCATCACCAGTACACAACACTACACGTCCTTTCATGACCAGTACACAACACTACACGTACCTTCATGACCAGTACACAACACTACACATCCCTTCTTGACCAGTACACAACACTACACGTACCTTCATGACCAGTACACAGCACTACACGTCCCTTCTTGACCAGTACACAACACTACACGTCCCTTCATGACCAGTACACAACACTACACGTACCTTCATGACCAGTACACAACACTACACATCCCTTCATGACCAGTACACAACACTACACGTCCCTTCTTGACCAGTACACAACACTACACGTACCTTCATGACCAGTACACAGCACTACACGTCCCTTCTTGACCAGTACACAACACTACACGTCCCTTCATGACCAGTACACAACACTACACGTCCCTTCTTGACCAGTACACAACACTACACGTCCCTTCATAACCAATACACAACACTAAACGTCCCTTCTTGACCAGTAAACAACACTACACGTCCCTTCTTGACCAGTACACAACACTACACGTCCCTTCATAACCAGTACACAACACTAAACGTCCCTTCTTGACCAGTGCACAACACTATACGTCCCTTCTTGACTAGTACACAACACTACATGTCCCTTCATGACCAGTACACAACACTACATGTCCCTTCATGACCAGTACACAAAACTATACGTCCCTTCTTGACCAGTACACAACACTATACGTCCCTTCTTGACCAGTACACAACACTACATGTCCCTTCATGACTAGTATACAACACAGGATAGATACCTAAAGTCAGTACCTGACCAGCCAGGCTGTGATTCGTACGTTGGATAGAGTGCGGCCAGCAATAACAACCTGATTGATCAAGTCCTGGTCCACCACGAGGCCAGGTTGTGGACCGGGCCGCGGGGGCGCTGACCCCGGAACACCCTCCAGGTAGACTCCAGGTATATTCCAGGTAGACTCCAAGTAGAATCCAGGTAGATCTTCACGTTCTTCTGTTTGTTTGTCATCTACGCATGTGTTTGTTGATGTCATGGTGTGTTGCACATCCTTGTTCATTTGTCTGTTGTCTTAGTTGTGATGTACTTCGTCATTGTTCATTTGTTTGTTGTACTTAGTCATTGTTTGTTGCCCCCGTTATGATGTTTTGTTCTTATTCATTGTTCAGTTGTTGTTGTGCCTCCTTTTGCATTTGTTTATTGCCCTCGTTATGACGTACCTCGTCATTGTTTGTCGTTCTCTGGAAAGTTAAAAGTTAATGATATGTTGTCTTTGATTATACATTAAAGCTTGGCGACTGCTCTTGGATCATTAAGGCAGGTAATGACCTGTACACTAACATCAAGAATACTTCTCAGTAAACATATTGTTTATACACAGAGATAGTCCTCTCGATGTAGGTACACTGAGAGATACACAGTTCTGTATACACAGTTGTGTATACACTTGAGATACTTCTGAGTGTATGTACACGGAGAGATATACTCCTCTGGAAGGAAAAAGGATCTCGTTTGAGTAGGTGTGTTGTAGGTTGGACCCACACGGTGTCAGTGGGCTCTCTGTCACACAGGGTGTCAGTGGGTTGCCTGTCAAGCATCCAGGGGTGGGTTTCATGCTTCTCAAATGGCGTGGGTTATGTTTACACTCAGCCTTGACACCTTGACATTCACCTGGGCCTCCAATCACCTTCCTCCGGCCACCTGCAAAGTCACCTCCTACCCCAGCCTACCTCCCCACCCACCTTTTCCCACGTAACCTTCCCGACCATGGGATAGACTATCCTGAGAAGTGGTAATTGTCAAGTGATAGTAACTGCAGCTCTGTTGGAAGATGGTAATTACCAAGTGATAGTAACTGCAGCTCTGTTGGAAGATGGTAATTACCAAGTGATAGTAACTGCAGCTCTGTTGGAAGATGGTAATTACCAAGTGATAGTAACTGCAGCTCTGTTGGAAGATGGTAATTACCAAGTGACAGTAACTGCAACTCTGTTGGAAGATGGTAATTACCAAGTGATAGTAACTGCAACTCTGCTGGAAGATGGTAATTACCAAGTGATAGTAACTGCAGCTCTGCTGGAAGATGGTAATTACCAAGTGATAGTAACTGCAGCTCTGTTGGAAGATGGTAATTACCAAGTGATAGTAACTGCAGCTCTGTTGGAAGATGGTAATTACCAAGTGACAGTAACTGCAACTCTGTTGGAAGATGGTAATTACCAAGTGATAGTAACTGCAACTCTGCTGGAAGATGGTAATTACCAAGTGATAGTAACTGCAACTCTGCTGGAAGATGGTAATTACCAAGTAATAGTAACTGCAGCTCTGTTGGAAGCTGGTAATTACCAAGTGACAGTAACTGCAACTCTGCTGGAAGGAAACCTTCGAAGCTGTCGTAGATGATGAACTTTTGCTGGAATACTTGACCATGTCATTACTTTTTGATACTTATGATATACGTTTGAAGAATTTGACAATGTAATGGGAAAGGAAGGCATCTACAGAGACAAAGCCAGGACTAAGATTCGTATTAGGAAAGTTTTGTATAAGGGATACTTCAACAACTCGGTGACTGTGATGGTTAGAAGAAGAGTAGACAGTTTTAATAGAGGACCAGTCAATAGGATGACTGTGATCTCTAACATGACAAAATAGAGCATTACTGGTATCAGCAAGTCTAACATTTCTTATGTGCTCTCCAAGTCTGTCAGAAAGAGAGAGAGACCAGTTTCTCCAAATTACTAAAAGAGAGCGGCCAGTCTCTCCAGAAAATAAGATAGATACTACTTTTCTTACCATGCTTCGTCTGTCAAGAATTGTTTTTATTTCTTTCTCCGTGACCTCCGCATTTGTGACCCCCCAGTTCCTTGACTCGGAGATTTCCACTGCAATTCGTTCTCTCGTCTTGGCTATCCTTCCGATTTCATAAACTCTGCCTTCTCATGTGCTAAACGGACTCTCTTCTCTCCCAGATTATCTTCTGCTGTGAAATCTCCTGTTCTCTACCTTCCCTATATTTCCAGTCTTTCTAATTTCAACAACTCTTTCCGTTCCTTAGACATCAAACTTAATTTTCGCCGAACTAACATCCTTCACAGTAATCTGGTTCGTATTTCTGCTACTCATTCCTCCGGAGTCTACTCTGTTTCATTCTCCTCTTATCCTCGTCAATACTTTGGAAAAACTGGCCTCTCTCTCTCTGACAGACTTGGAGAGCACAAAAGAAATGTTAGACTTGCTGACACCAATAATGCTCTTATTTGTCATGTTAGAGATCACAGTCGTCCTATTGACTAGTCCTCTGCTAAAACTGTCTATTCTTCTTCTAGCCATCACAGTCGTCGTCTTGTGAAGCATCCCTTATATACAACTGTCTTAGTATGAATCTTAGTCCTGGCTTTCTCACTACACTGTCAAATGTTCCAAACTTCAGAACACTTGATCTTATCCTTTCTTCTCCTAAATGTGTTCTGCCCTTCGGTTTTTTTTTCCTGTGTTTTTGGTCCTACCCTCCTAGGCCATTACCTCTCTTACAGTGCTTCTTTGCTTGTCCTTAGATTTACTCCACTTCTGTTCCTACTACTACTACTACTACTATTACTTCTTCACTACTACTAGTTCTTCTTCTTCTTCTTCTTCTTTTCACTCCCCTTTCTGCTTCTTGTGCCACTACCACTACTCCCCCTATTTACTACCACCACTACTACTGCTTCCACTACCAACATTACTTCTCCACTTCCTTCTTCCTCTCTCTTGTCCCTGCCCTCCTCTCCTATATATACTGGCTCTTACCTTCACGTGTTAGTGTGTCTAGTTAATGGTACAAGTCAGACTGAAACGTGGTCATGTGTTTTTTTTGTCCCATCTCTGGCTGATATTACTGAAGTTTCCCAGCTCAAGCTGACACTTCTGAAGTCTTCTGGCTCAGGCTCAGATAATTGAAATCTCCCAATTTAGGCTGACACTACTGCAGTCTTTCATGTCAGACTGATACTACTGAAGTTTACCAGCTCAAGCTGACACTACTGTAGTCTCCCAGCTTAGGGTGACAGTACTGAAATCTCCCAGCTTAAGCTGACATATTTCAAAACCATGTAAGAGCACTATCCTGTGATGGGATATAACATAGGAACGAGTTGTTTAGCTGTTCAGGGCAACAGAGAGAGAGAAGTTATCAGAGCTGGAACACATACAGAGATTATTTATGGCCTTCATAAGCCTAATAAGGCATTTAAATTACTGGGGAACGTCTCAAAGTCCTAAATGTGTACTCAATGAATCCGCGGAAAGATATATGCTAATATATACATAGAAGGTACTTGAGGATCTGGCCCTAAAACTGCACACTGCCATAATAACATATCAGAGTGAGATATGGGCGACTGTGTAGAATAAACTCAGTAAAACGCAGGGGCGCTGTGGGCACAATAAGAGAACATTGTATCAGCATCCGTACCTTTACTTTCGGTGAGTTTCGAGAGACTTTTTACTCCCGGAGACCGGCCATGGCCAGGCTCGTCTGGTGCTAGCCTGGTCAACCAGGCTGTTGCTGCTGGAGGAACGCTGACCCACATATCCATCACAACCTGGTTGATCTGGTACCTGGTGAAGATGCCCAGTTTTCCCCTGAAGACTTATACACTTTTTCCAGCAGTGTTTCCGATATCTTCTGGTAAGATGTTGAATAATCTGAGGCCCCGGATGTTGATAGTGTTCCCTTATTGTTCCCACTACACCCCTGTTTTTCACTGGGTTTATTTTGCATTTCCTCATATATCTCTTGATATAGTATGTTTTTTCGCAGTGTGCGGATTCGGGACCAGGCCCTCTGCTCCATTGAGTACGTATTTAAGACTTTAAGTCGTTCTCAGTTATTTAAATAATTTATTGGCTTTATGCGACCGTAAACTATCACTGTACTTGTTCCAGCTCTGATATTTCTCCTGCTCTGAACGGGGCCGTCAACACTGAACAATATTCTAAACGAGGGAGCTCTAGCGATTTGAAAAGTATCACCATTGGCATTATTTCCCTTGTTTTGAAAGTTCTCATTACTCATTCCGTCATCCTCCTGGCCGTCGTGACCTTTGTCTTATTGTGTTCTTTGAAAGGAAGGTCAGCTGACATAATTATTCCTGGTCACGGACCGGGCCGCGGGGGCGTTGACTCCTGGAATCATCCCCCTCCTCCGGGTAAGTCTTTCATTGTTCCTTTCATTCTATTTGACGGTCCTCTTGAGTATTATATACAGTGTTTCGTTCGAATTTATCATTCTTTCCATCCTTAAGTAGCTGGAACTTGTCACCACTGAACGTCATGTTGTTCTTCACTGCCCACTGGAAAACACTGCTTATATCTTCCTGTAATTTTTCAGTGTCTTCTACAGTAGTGACTTTCATGCTTATTTTAGTGTCGTCTGCAAATGATGATACAAAATTGTGACGGGTATTTTTATATGTCTGTTATAAGGATGAGAAACAGCAGAGGTGCCAGGACAGTGCCTTGGGGCACTGAACTTTTTACCTCATTGTGTTGTGTGTGTTAGGAACCCGAAAATCCATCCGCCTACCTTCCCCGCAATGCCTTTGGCTGTAACATTTTACAAGAAGATATCAGAAACACTGCTGGGACAAATACCGGATGAACCAAGTTGTGACGGATATGTGGGCCAGCTGGCCGCCAATAGCAACAGCCTGGTTGGTCAGACAAACACCAGATGGTTTAGAAAGACACGTAAGCAAACACTATAACATATTTATTAGAAAACGTTTCGGTCCTGGGACCTTGATCACTTCTAACATACAAAGGTAGAAAGACATTATATATATATAGGCGGAGAGTGAGATGTGACGCACGTGACCTGAGGAATGTCATAAGAACATAAGAATGGAGGAACACTGTAGAAGGCCTACTGGCCCATGCATGATAAGCATGACCTAGGCTGCTGGAGTAGGAAAACTCTCGAAACCCATCAAAGGTTAAGGTACCAGTCATCGTGCCAATGTTGCTGTGTTCACTGATAACTATTGTTGACCGTGATAGAAGCATGCTGGAGTCATCGTCTCAGAGTTCATTGATGACTGTAGTCATCGTATTCAACACTTGTCTGCCTGCATCCACAACTCAACAAATATACGCATGAGTGCGGCAGGTCTCCTTCTTCGTGCTGATGCCGCTGCCGCTCTTAAAAACTAACTAATTCCGAGTCCATGCCTAGAATATATTAACCAGTGACCAAAATAATGTGTACATGTGCGTTTCCTGTACGCAGTCTGGTGTACATGTGTGCTTCGTATGGGCGAAGGTATACACACGTGTTTCGTGTGCAGCCAGGGGCGATTACGCATGTACGTTTTGTGTAAGTAAAGGGGCGTACCCATGTGCGTTTTATGTAAGTAGAGGGGTGTACCCATGTGCGTTTTATGTAAGTAGAGGGGTGTACCCATGTGCGTTTTATGTAAGTAGAGGGGTGTACCCATGTGCGTTTTATGTAAGTAGAGGGGTGTACCCATGTGCGTTTTATGTAAGTAGAGGGGTGTACCCATGTGCGTTTTATGTAAGTAGAGGGGTGTACCCATGTGCGTTTTATGTAAGTAGAGGGGTGTACCCATGTGGGTTTTATGTAAGTAGAGGGGTGTACCCATGTGCGTTTTATGTAAGTAGAGGGGTGTACCCATGTGCGTTTTATGTAAGTAGAGGGGTGTACCCATGTGCGTTTTATGTAAGTAGAGGGGTGTACCCATGTGCGTTTTATGTAAGTAGAGGGGTGTACCCATGTGCGTTTTATGTAAGTAGAGGGGTGTACCCATGTGCGTTTTATGTAAGTAGAGGGGTGTACCCATGTGCGTTTTATGTAAGTAGAGGGGTGTGCCCATGTGCGTTTTATGTGAGCGGAGGGGAGATATGAGATATGGCGATATGAGGTGGTCAGGGACTGACCACCTCATATCGCCATGGTTGATGGACTGATTGCATCATCTTTATTTCACTGCTACAACTGCTGCCTCTGTATTTAACTGAAGAAGCCTGTTCTTTAAGCGAAGAATTTCAACAATAAAGATGGCCAACTGTTGCACATGTGTCTTAATTATAATTAAAGTTATACACGAAGGTTGATGGGATTACCTGGAGTTTACCTGGAGAGGGTTTCGGGGTCAACGCCCCCGCGGCTCGGTCTGAGACCAGGCCTCATGGTGGATCAGGGTCTGATCAACTAGGCTGTTATTGCTGGCCGCACGCAAGCTGACGTGCGGACCACAGCCTGGTTGGTCAGGTACTGACTTTAGGTGCCTGTCCAGTGGCTTCTTGAAGACAGCCAGGGGTCTGTTGGTAATCCCCCTTATGTATGCTGGGAGGCAGTTGAACAGTCTTGGGCCCTGGACACTTTTTGTGTTGTCTCTCAGTGTACTCGTGGCGCCCCTGCTTTTCATCGAGGGAATGTTGCATCTCCTGCCGAGTCTTTTGCTTTCACAGGGAGTGATTTTCGCTTGCAGGTTTGGTACCAATCCCTCCAGGACCTTCCAATTGTAGTGTATATTATCATGTATCTCTCTCGCCTAATTTCTGGATAGCTTTTAACTCACTTAGGGAGTCTGAAACGTGATGCACGAGGAGGCGGACATGGTCGTAATGTTACAGAATTGTATACAGCTGTAGTAAATGATCTCGACTCTAGTAAATGACTTCATATTATTCTTCCTGGAAAAGCAGGTGCACACCCGGAAGCACCTGGGACTTAAAACTCATCCGTGTATACTGCTGTGGCATT